>NC_141852.1:22873119-23175619 GCF_024713525.1 Acromyrmex echinatior
TTCGATGCGCAATTTGAAGAATTGTGATATATAAATTCACGGAATTGTTTCAGTATCAAAGATCCAAGTTTGATCTTTATTTCCTATAAAGTAAAAAAGCATTGTCGAGTTTGAAACTTGTAATTTAATATGCTTTGGCTGTTTTTCCAAAAATATCTTTATTTTTACTGTTCAGTTATTTTTAAATAGTACATTGTTAGATTCTTTAAAATTACGTACATTCAATAGTTTGCAATTCGATAGAACATTTTCTAAAGAATTTAATGCTTTTACAAAAAAGTACAAAGTTTTCTGCAAAATATTTTTTTTCAATTTTCTTATAATTTTTCTTGACCGATTAATTATTAGACTTTAAAATTAAATATGCATTTCTTACAATCAAATTTAAAAAATCATCGAAAAATCGCAAAAAGCTCGAAATTTTAATTTTAATATGCTTTTGATTGTATAAATTTAATTCAGCAAAACTGAGGAGATAAAGAAATTTTTACAATAATTTGTTGCCGAATTTCAACATTGATTATAAAAAGTGCAGATTTAACTTCAAAGTTGAATATTTCTAAGAAAGGCCTTCAAATCTTTTGAAGGTCATTTTGTAGATAAAACACTGTACTTTTATAAAAGTATTAAATTTTTTTGAGAAAAAATTTTGTATTGAGCTACACACTATTGAATGCAAAAATATAAAACCCGATCTACAATTATGTAAACATAGTTGTAGTTGTAAGAATTAACCAATCACACTTGAATTCGAGGTGAATATCCGGCTGTGATTGGTGAATTGTTACAACTACGGCCACTTACAATTACATTTACGCAATTGTAGATCAGGCTTAAGAGTTTTAAGCTTTAAAAGCTTTTTTATTTTTTTTTTATCAGTGATGATTTTTCACTAACTTTTGGTGATCCAAAAATTGTAAAATTTTGAGTGTTTTAAATGTATTCTCTATTGTTTTGTTGAGTAGTATAATGACATATCTGGTTTTTCGTTTTCAATGCTTCCAAAGATACATATGCTTAGTTAGTATGTAATGTTTCTTAATATCCAGTGTTTCGATTGAAAAAAGTATTCTTTACAACATATTTATTTTCATGAAAGTTACAAGCAATCGAATTGAATTGGATATGTCATATCAAATTATGTCATTATTATAGTGCGGCATCGAAGGATTAACATATATACAATAAAATTGTATTAATAATGTATATATGATGTACAACAAAACTAAATTGTGTATTTATAATTGTGTAATTATCATAGATATCTATGATAGCTATGATATCATAGATATTTATGGTAATTATTAGGTGTTGGAATTAATTCGTAGCGTTTTACAAGTGATGGGAAGTACTTTCATTAATGTATTTTTTAATGCTCATGTGAAATAAATAACATTCTTTCATTAAAAACGCTACGAATTAATTCCAACACCTAATATATTTGCAAAAAAAAAAGAATATTATGGCCCAAAGAAATCATTTTTTAATATTTCTTAGTTAATATAAAAAAATTTCGAAAAGTGCAAACTATATAATATAATCAATTATTAATAAATATATCATATTAAAGGATAACTTAAAAGAAGTCGAATAATATATCGATGTATGTGTATCTTAGAAAAACCCAAATCGGAAATATGAGACAAATTGTTATCAAAAGTAAATCTTGTTATAATATTTATTAATAAAAAGTATAGAAACAGTTACTTTTATTGTTATTTTTTTATAATAATAATTTGATAAATATCATAATTTGGTAAATAATTTGATAATAATGTTATAATTTTTTTTATTACCAAACCGTTATTATAAAGTAACGATAAAAGTAACATCGTTACTTATTAGGTGTTGGAATTAATTC
Organism: Acromyrmex echinatior; assembly: GCF_024713525.1. NCBI lineage: Eukaryota > Metazoa > Arthropoda > Insecta > Hymenoptera > Formicidae > Acromyrmex > Acromyrmex echinatior. Next base: position 22,874,981 of record NC_141852.1, read on the forward strand.
GTAGCGTTTTTAAATGAAAGAATGTTATTTATTTCACATGAGCATTAAAAAATACATTAATGAAAGTACTTCCCATCACTTGTAAAACGCTACGAATTAATTCCAACACCTAATATTATTTTCCATCCCTGACAAAAAGTGAAGTAAAATATCAAGACATCTCGGAAATTAAGCAACAAAGATATATATTGTTATATAACGAAAACGGTTTTAGAGCGATTTTGACGAACAACACAAATCTGATAAAATAATTATTTAGTTTTGAATTCTAGCTTTGAATATGACATACTTATCGAATTATATATATTTATAAGTATTATACTAATATACAAGTACAATATAATTTTAGTTCATTCTCTGGATATATTGATATCTTATTTAACAACGTTTATAATTATTATCTTTAACAATGATTTTGTACGAGTTTTCCTCGATGATAATCGACATACCACATCGAATCCATTTAAACAATTCTTTAATATAATTTGTACATACACTTCGGAACTTCTTCATATTAAAAACATTCAAAACTTAACATATCCTATTTTATTCAATATTGGTAATAAGACTCCTTTTTTATTATTAATTGACATTGAATCAAAATCCTTATATTCTGAATTCTTACAAATTTTACAGATTGAGTGATATCAATTCGAAGATATACATAAAAATACATCATAAAAACAAACGTGGTTTATAATTCAAAACGTATAAAAAGAAGATCATAAAAAACTATCGCACAAGTTATAATTTATGATATTTAATTATTATTACATTAATTAAAACATTAGACATTTCGGTCACAATCTCATCATCCTCAGTAATTTCACAATATTCTTAAAACGCAGAGTTACATATAGCTAACATTAAATTCAACCGTCGTATGATATAATTATATAATCGTGTTCTTTGATATGTGAAGATGCCTCGTACAATAATGTTACACCGCCAATTATCATATCACGAAAAGTGTAGAACAAGAATTTCCAGATTCTAATTTAACAAATATGCGTATCATTAATATCTTCTAATCGAAATGTGTAAGAATAGAATCGTTACCTGTTTTACAGCAAAAAAATATAATGATGAATCTCAAGTACATTCTTTGCACAGATGGAAATTTGTCGTGATATTATGTGTTATTATTTGTCATATCATATATTTTGCCACTATTTATATATATGAGTCAAAAATTTAGAAAGTTCTAGAATTATTTATTAAATGTAAGAGAGATCTTTCTTAAAAAGAGGCAGATAAACATCAGGCAAACCTTCAGTGTCACTTTGCTTTTTGATACCACTTATTTGGCCTGTATATCATTTCAGAAATTCTTCTTTTCATTAATGATTGTTCTATGTCTAAAATTCTTATGTTATCCCAATCCAATTCATGCATCTCATTCAACTGGTGACGTGAAACCACTGACATCTCGGAAATGAATTTTCTTATGTCAGCCTTATGTTCTTTTATACGAGTTTTTAATTTCCTTTTTGTTTGGCCAACATAAGAAGATCACAATTTAAACAATTAATTTTGTAGACTACTCCACGATGGTCATCCTTAAGCAAAGAATCTTTTCCAGTTTTTATAAATGTATTTATTTTATTCATAGATTTATAAGTTATATTAAAGCCATGAATGAAAGTTTTTTGAATTTTGCAGATACTTTGCTTAAATATGGTATTGTGAAAAACTTTTTCATTGAATTAGCATTAGAATCACATTCGTTATTATTTTCCTCACGATTTTAATCTAAATTAGTTCTACTATCCAAGGTTTTTATTCTATTTTTTATTGTTGAAAATATAAATTTAAGAGGATAACCATTCATTAAAAGAGTGTGAATTAAATCAGAGATGTTTTTTTCATGAAATTTTGGATAAAAGCAAAATTCTATCTAATTGCCCGATGATTATGTCCCTTTTATGTACTAACGGATGATTCGAAAAATAGTTTAAATATCTTCCAGAATTATATTTTTTTACTGTAAAACAGATAACGATTCTATTCTTACACATTTCGATTAGAAGATATTAATGATACGCATATTAAATTAGAATCTGGAAATTCTCATTCTACACTTTTCGTGATATGATATTGGCGGTGTAACATTATTGTACGAGGCATCTTCACATATGAAAGAACACGATTATATAATTATATCATACGACGGTTGAATTTAATGTCAGCTATATGTAACTCTGCGTTTTAAGAATATTATGAAATTACTGAGGATGGCCAGATTGTGGCCGAAACATCTAATGTTTTAATTAATGTAATGATAATTAAATATCACAGACTATAACTTGTACGGTGGTTTTTTATGCTCTTCTTTTTATATGTTTAAAATATACATATATTTAACATATATATATATATATATACATATATATATATATATATACACATGCATATAGCAATGTTTATATATGTATATATATATATATATATATATATGTTTAAATATATAAATAAATATACATGTATATGAAATATATAAACATAAAGAATGCGCGTCAAAATGATTGATAAAAGTAAAAGAGAAAATCATGGAAGATTGTCAATCTGTATCTCTTTCCATTCACCAGTGTAACGGGAGAGAGAATGAGAGGGAGATTGGTTATCTTCCACGATCCCTTTTTCTCATTTTATTGTCGACACATTTGAAAAAGTTGTATAACTAATTTCTCAATTCTATATACTTCTGTATATTTTTAGACATGACTAAATATTAATGCTTTATATGAAAAATACATAAATACCAGACACTCAACACTAGACACTTCTCAATTAAAAAATGTCACATTTTACACTGTAATAATTGCTTATATTCTGTTCTTTACCTTTGTTATCTATTAAGTAAATTGACTTATTTTCTGACGTCAGGGACGCGATGCTTATCGAGTGTGCAATGCCCGGTCAGAAATGAAATCGACATTGAATCGAAATTTAAGTGATTAATTATTGGTTCGCGTGAAAAGTCGTACATCCCTCAGTAAGAGGGGAAGATGGGGTGACATTCGATTGTCCCTATTGAAAGACGTACTTCTCAAGAATAAGCGAGCAACGCTTAAACTAATTTATTTCCTAGCGTCAGAGAATAAGCGAGCCACGCGTAAACTGATTTATTTTCTAGCATCGCTTAGTTATCTATTAATCTAAATTGACTTATTTCCTGATGTCAGGGACGCGATGCCTAGCGAGCAACGCATGACCAGGCATGCGTTACATCGCGTCCCTGACGGAAATAAATCAGTTACGTAATAGATAATAAAGGCAAAGAGCAGAATGGTGTGCAATTGCTGCTGTGTAAAGTGACATTTTGTTTGTTGAGAAGTGTCTAGTGTCGAAGTTGGTTGGTATTTATTAGTTGGTGTCTCTTTTATATAAAGCATTAATATTTTAGTCATATCTAGAAATATACAGAAATATACAGAAATTAGTTATACAACTTTTTCAAATGTGGTCGACAATAATGAGAGAAATGTATCGTGGAAGACGACCAATCTTCCATTCTTTCATTTTCTCTCCCATTACACCGTTGAAAGAGATACATATTGAAAGTCTTCCATGATTCCTCTCTCTTACTTTCAATCATTTTGACATACGGATCGCGCAGTCCATTCTCTATGTCTTTAATGTACAATATATGTATAATATATTTTTATTCATATACACAAAAGAAAAAAATAAATTTTTGATTCACATATATCTTTATTCTTGAATTTACTTTCTATTTACTTTCATTTAAGTATAAAATGTTCTTTTTACTATTAATGTTCACTGACATTAATAAATAATTTATGCAAAGTCTACTTTGTTCTTAAAATTGTATTCTTATTTCTAAAATCATTATATGGTTCTAACAAACTCAATCGCATTATTAAGAAACGATTTATTCTTGGATTAAGAATCATAAATTTAAAAATTCGCAGGCGGTGTGTATAAGGACCCCTTAATAATATCAAGATGTTGGAAGTGTATGGGTGTAGTGAATGACGATTGATGGTGGTTTTGTGAGTGAACTGTTGCATTCGTGGAACATACTTCTAAATGTGGTTCAATTTTTAAGGATGGATGAAATATTCAGCTCGTCCTAATGTTTCTGTCAGTTATATTGCAAATGGGAATGCGCGATCAGCCAGTTGACTTTGTCACTGCGACGAAGACGCACCTATACACGCGGGCGGATTCGCGGATCTGCTACTCACAGTTAAATAGATGAGATGATCAATGAATCCATCGCGGCGGATCCGCCTGTATATGCAGCCAGCGTTCTCTAACATAGTGACGAAGTTGACCGTGTGATTACATCTTTATTTGCAATACAGCAACGGAGGTTGGTAGAACGGTTTCCGCATTTCATTTGCCTTAGCTACATTAGTAAAGGGTATAATCCAAGTTTAATTCAGTTTTTCCTTGGGATCTTGTATCCCGTGCACATTAAGAGGCATGCTCTATAAATGTGGCACTTCATTTACAAAACTATCGTCACTTACACACTGCAGCATTGGTTTCTGTCATCTTGATGTTATTAAAAAGCATACTGAGGGTTTGAAATAAGTTGACAAAAAATATCATTGAAGAAAAAATAATACTAATATAAGCATATTTAATGTTGAACGAGTGCAACTTTATTCTTTTATTGAAATAAAATTTGTTTTTAATTAAGAATAAAATTTATTTTTATTTTATGAATAATTTATTGTTAATTCAGAAATTATTTATTCTTGGCACTATTCTATGCATAAAATATTCTTGGATTAAAGCATTTATGTATTTCCTTAAGAATCATTTTTCATCATTTTTTGTGTGTATTTAAACATATTTGTATATATATATATATATATAGGGTAAGGTCGCCTATTATGGGATTCACAATATGATATAGGGGATTTCTGCTAAATTAATAAGCACATGTGATTTTATTATGAACTTGTTACTCATAGAATGAAACATATTTAGTAGAGAAAACTCATTATTAGATCATGCGTGTAGTTGTGAAAAAAGATTTTTGAAATTGAATGTTGTAGAATTTTATTAAGGTTAATCTTCAATTTTGTTTTATTATAAAATAAATAAATATTTCATAATAAAGTCTGTATACAGTGACAGAGTAAAGTCGTATTAATAGGAAAACATATGACATAATGATTTGTTTAACTATAAAGATTAGATTAGATTTGGTGATCATGAAACCGCCAGGCATGGAAGTCGTAATATGAGATACTCAAGATATTCCTAGTTATATGAGAGCATCTAAACGATTCAATATCTCAAATCTATTATTGAACGAAATGTTAAAAAAACGATTCTATTGTTAAGATTACTCACACACACACACACACACACACACATATACACATACTCACATACACAGCCATCAAAAAATTATATAATTATTATGTAAAACATTCAAACTTTGTTGCTACTTGCATGTAATATAATAAAAGCCTGTATAAAAAGTTTATCTTTATTTGTTCCTTAGTTTTCTGTTATGAGATACCATCTTATACAAGAAAACCCTTGTATTTTATATAAGGAACCCATTTTTTAAATGAGCAAAATCAGCACTTTCGATAAAAAATTTCACATACAACAAAGTATAGTTACTATCGATCATTAACTTTAGGTGAAAAATCTTGAATATATTTTTCATAAAATTAACAAGAAAATAGGAGTTAAGGCTGCAAATTAAATAAATTACAAATCTTTTAAAAAAGGTGATCTCACATTAGGTGACTTTACTCTATATAAACATATTGCTATATGCATATACATATGTACATATTAAATATATGTATATTTTATTTCGAATCGGTATCACTAAATCTGTAAGAATTAAGGATTCTTTCTTCAGAATGTAAGAATTTTGATTCAACACACATCAATTATTTATATAATTGATGTGTGTTGAATCAAAATCCTTATATTCCCAATAAAATGAATAATAAAAAAAAACCGTACTACCAATATTGAATAAAAAGGATATGATAAGTTTTGAATGTTTTTAATATGAAGAAGTTCCGAGGTGTATGTACAAATTATATTAAAAAATTGTTTAAATGGATTCGAATGGTATGTCGATCACAGGAAACAACTCGTACATAATCATTATTAAAGATAATAAATCTAAACATTGTTAAATAAGATAACAACATGTGAAATGAAGCAACAAAAATTGTATTGTTAGTACTTGTATATTAATACTCTCTTGTAAACATATATAACTATCCTTTTTTCACTCTATCAAAATTCCTCGCAAAATTCAATAAATTTATTCACACCGTAATTCAACGAATTCATTGAAGTGAATAAACGCTATTGTATGAACATATTGGAACATATTAGAGCATGGGACGCGAATAAACCTAATAATGAAATAAAATAATTTAAATTTTATAAAAATTAATAAAAATAAATTGTACATATATTGAAAAATAAAGACAAAAAAACATACACAAAAAAAGCATACAGAAAAAAATATAGGAAAATTAGGAAAAATATTAAATTAAAAATGTATATTTGTATAAAACAATATTATATAATTATATATCTAAGAAAATATTATGAGAAAGCTAATATAAAAGACATATACGTTTTATACATATACTAGATGGGATGAAAAGTAACCTCCTTGACCGTCAGAATGCGCCACTACTGCAAAAAAGTTTATGGTGCCTTGTAGTCCGTTCATATTTAGGCAGACATGCCAAGTGGCAGTGCGATACTGCCCTTAGTTTTGTTTTGAGAGCTGATTGTTGTGACGTGTTTGCGAAAACGATTTTCGTTCTCTCATAAAACATTATTTTTTGAGAGGCAAAACGGCGAAGGAAACAAAAGAAAAGTTGGATAAATATTATGTGGCTAATACTCCGTCAGATTACACCGTCAAATATTGGTTTCGAGAGTTTCGTGGTGGCCGCAACTCCACTACCGATGAAGTCCGCAGCGGCAGGCCCTCCGATGCGGTTACCGAGGAAAATGTCAAAAAAATACATGAAATGGTGTTGGCTGACCGGAAAGTGAAGGTGCGCGAGCTAGCAGATGCTACAAAGATTAGTACTGAGCGAACACGCCATATTTTGGGCGAGATTCTGCATAAGAAAAAAATTTTTTTCATTCCCAAGGAGGTTACTTTTCACCCCACCTAGTATGTCCAAAAAATAAGTTTAAAATACAATAAATAAAAAGAAATTTTTCTTGCTTGGTTTTCTATGATACTTTTGTTTATTTTTTTACTTTAACTTCTTCACAAAAATTAGACCAATCTCTCGACGTTTCACACACAACATTTCACCAAACTGATAATACACGTAATACTTCCCTCTAAACTTTTACTCTGAACTATATATCCTTGAAAGACGAATTTGTGAGTGAAAGTGGAATCCTTGAAAGGAATATTAAAACGCTGATTTATATAGAGAGAGAAAGAGAGAGAGAGAGAGAGAGAGAGAGAGAGAGAAAGCAATAAAAAAAGGAAGAAAAGAGAGACGGGGCAACTTATTTATTTCAGGCATGCGCACTCCATTTTGACCAACATAAAATCAAAAGAGTTACGCTATTATATATACTATGTCATTACGTAATGAGACAATTAATATAATAAAATCTGTTGATTGTAGCATGAAGACAAGAGGAAATACACCAAAATATACTGAGGCATTTAATCTTGAGATTTGATTTAAAGACTAGAAGACTTTCAAGTTGCCACAACAATGTCGAGTTATTTCATTTTGTCGCTCCACCTTGTGTGTTGTATTTTAATCCTCGTGACAACATCGAAAGCATTATCAATTTTATTAATAGAGCCTTTTCCATCGCCCAGCCATCATGTCTGGACGACAAATTTGATTAAAGAATTGCTTCGAAAAGGCCATCATGTACATGTAATAAGCACACATGAGACTAAAATCAAAGATAAACTTGCGCAGAACTTGACGTACGATGTAAGTAAATATTATGGGACTTGAAACGTTTTGAATATAAATTAATTATTTTAAATTTGTGAAACAAATGCGAAAGAATGTAATCTTTCTGTTTTAATAGATTATTCGATATTGTAAATATCTCAAATCATTGTATTAGCTGAGCTCCCAATATATTTTCATATTTCTATATTTTTTTCATCAACAGTAAGAATATTCATCAAAGAATATTCATTATTTTCAGGTATTCGATGGTTTGATGAAAGCAATAGAAGAATCTGAAGAGGATTATAATCCGGTTGAATGGGAACAGTATAGCGCACTCTATATGATGTATTCTACATATCAATGGGGAATTCATGCATGTGACACAGTGATAAAAACTAAAGAAGCGAAAAAGCTATTGGAAATGATCAAGACTGTCGAGTTTGATATTATATTACAGGATATTACATTAACTGAATGTTTATACGGATTGTGGGGGGTAAAGATAAAGCAATTTCTTAACGCTGTCTTCATTTATTTTAGATATTTATTACAATAGTTAGATTTAACTGTTTCCATTGTCACTCTGTGGGTATTGTTTTTCAGATTGCAAAAGGTAAACCACCCATAGTAGGATATATTCCGTATAGCCCTGCACCTTGGCTCAAAGATCTTATCGGAGGTCCAAGTTATCCAACTGTTCGGTCTTATGCATATTTATCAATTGTGAAACCTATTGGTTTGTGGCAGAAAACATGGAATGCTGTATGTTTTACTGTTGATGATTTCATACGACATTACTATTACTTGCCTATTATGCAACGGCTTGCTGAGAAATACGTAGGCCATACAATTAGACCATTACATGAAATAGAAAAAAACGATATTGATATTGTACTACTCAATAGTCATCCTGCATTCGAGTATGGGATTCCATTGTCTCCGAATATTTTGGAGATTGCAGGACTAAATGCTCAGGACGTAAAACCGATTGATGGCGAAATAGTCGTAACATATCCCGAGGTAAGAGAGATTGTATATATTATATTTTCATCAAACAAAATAGCTAGTTTATATTCGACTGATCGAATGTAATTTGTTGGATGCATAGGTAAGAAGCAATCATGTTTCATCGCTCGACAAGTAGATTAACTGAAGGCTAGCTATAAGTAAACGTTTTACATGCATCTAATTTTTCTTCTTAGTTTAAAATTAATAGAAATTACAAAAAATATATCAAAAAATTAACAAAAAATTATATATACTGAGGAAATTTAATGAGATGATCTCATCGAATTATTATTTACAGTATTTACATTCGAATTCTTAGAACGATTCTCAGTAAATATATAAAGTTACATATAATGTATTTGTTAGTTGTAATTTCTTACTCAATATTGTAACTATAACATAAAACATTACATACAGTTATTATCGAAATATTAGTCAATCATTATTTCACAGGATATGCGCGCATTCCTTGATGGAGCAAAAAATGGAGTCATCATAATATCGTTAGGAACAAACGTAAAGTGGAAGTTTATCGGATTAGACAAAATTAAGTTTGTTTTATTGGCTCTATCGAAAATAAAACAACGAGTATTATGGAAACTAGATATTGAAGTGCCTTTTGAAATACCGGACAATTTGATGATTGTAAAATGGATGCCACAAAGCGAAGTTTTATGTACGTTTTCTAATTCTTAGATAAATATAAAAAAATGTGATATTTAATATATATTTTCTCCATGAATAAACATTTTTTCATACTTTCTTTTATTAATGTGCGAATTCTTTTTAAGTTCATAATTTAATCTGTCTTTTTTCACAATTAAAATATCTATGAAATTGAAAATATTTTTCTTGTGATATTATTTAAAATAAAATATATATATTGACTAGAATATAATTTATAATTGAGAAAATCATTAATTTTTAGATTGTAACCTATGCGAATTGTTATTTCAATCATTTTAATGTTTCAATAAAGTTTCGCAGTACATTTAAGAAAGACACCGTATATAACGCGCATATAAATATTTTAGTTTTATATATATATTATATATATATATATATATATATATATATATGTACAGGGTTGGCCATATTCGACGGAAAGATCTGGCAACACTGTAACTTTCGACAGAGATGTTAGATCGAGTAACGACGTTTCCCATGATTGAAAAAAAAAACATCTTTCCGTCAAATATGACCAACCCTGTATATAAAGGGCTCTTGAATAATTAATTATAATAAAATTTTATTTTAAAAATAAATATGGTAAAACACAGTAATCGAGTAAGTGAGAATAGATTAAAATGGATTGTAAATTTAATATGTTTGTATTTATTCGAATGCGTACTTTAATAGCATATGATCTATTTTTCCATTTATTTGGATATGATTGGATTGCATTTTTTATTTCGAATTTAAAAATATTTTTACAAGACATAGGAAAAATCTTTTAAAAAGATGATTTTATTTTTAGATTAAAAGACATAGGAATATGCTTTACTTATTTGCAATGCCAATAAATGAATAAAAATGCTTTGCGATCATTTATTTTATTGTTCTTGAAAGCGTATTCCTAGAAATTTGAATCCATTCCATGTTAATTCATTCTCATTTACTGGGGAATTTTTGTTGCATTAGATTTACATATTTTATTATCACAATAATATTTAAACGATTTTGTTTTTTTTTTAAAGTATCTTGTTGATATCTGTCGATAATTTTAGTTTTTAAATATTACAATTGTATTTTATAATATTTTATAATATCAGGTTAGAATTTTTAAATAAAAACTAATTTTTCTGAAAATGATTTTTAAATGACAAAATTAGATTACAAAATGTATTGTATTAACTAATAAAATGTTTATATATATGATATTCATTATAACAGTTAAGATTTTTATTATAATAAATTTCTATGTGCAGCTCATAAAAATGTCAGAGCAATTTGGACTCATGGTGGTCTTCTCAGTGCACAGGAAGCCATTTGGAAAGGTGTACCAATGATTGTAATGCCTTTCTATATAGACCAAAAGTTAAATGCACAAAGATTAATAGCTAAGGATGTGGGAATATACTTAGATATTAAAACATTGTCCACGCATACTGTATTACATGCAGTTGAAGAAATACTTTACAATGAAAGGTATCGAATTTCGATTACGTTTTAATATCGTAATTATTCTAAACAGTAAATTACATAATCAAATAATATATAATATTCGAAGTATTGTTTAAATTAATATAAGATAATACTATAATTGGTTTGATTGATTTAAACACTTATGTAAAAACTGATTATAAAATTTGGTATTCTATTTATATATCTTTTCATACTCATTTTTATTTTTAATTAATCTATTAGTACCACATTATGGGAATAACATATTTAAGTATGGCATCAACCTAATTCAATTGATTATAATTTTTATAAAAATTAATATATTGTAAATAATTGTTCTATCAAAACGTCAGATATATCGATAATAGGAAACATAACAATTTCAAGCAAATATATGTATCATAACTAACTTAACTTTGTTTTTTATTGGGACCGATTTATGTATGCAACAATAGTTTATTGTGTACTGATAATTTGAAGTCTATCAATCATCCGCTGCATTTTTGCATATTGTTCTGCTTCTTCTCTTCGTAAGCTTCTTCTAACGAAGTTTAGGTTAAGTGGCATGCCAACATATTTTGCAGAAATAGAGTTTGAAATTATTTGGTGATTGTGATTGGCAGCTGAGTCATTTTTTTTAGAGTAAAATTAATGCGTTGTGATTTGCTTTCATTAATACTCTGTGATTTGCTTTCATTAAGCTTGATATCCCAAGTAGCAAGGTGACGTTATATTGGCTGTGTTCAATAGAGAGAGATTAGTGAGCGTTCACTATTTTACTCTTTAATATGATTGATTCTTGTTTTTAATTTTTCGCTGGATCTGAGTGTAATGTAGGATATTAAAAAATTAATGAGCGCTCTCTGATTAGATTTTTCAGAACACATCCATTGATATTAAATATGTCACTAAGATATCATTTGACGTCACCTTGCTATATTTTTAAAGTACTTTTATTAGTATAAATATTATTATAATTAGGAATGAAAGTTAATTAAAAGTCATAAACAGTTAAAAACATTGAAAATGTTGGATATGCTTATATGGTATTTAAAAGTTAAAATATTCGAATGTAAGTTTATATTATACAATATTAATAGTAAAACATTTTTGGTGCAGATATACAAGAAATATGAAGCAATTATCTAGTGAATTCCGAGATCGACCGATACCGCCGTTAGATTTAGCTATTTGGGGCATTGAATATGCAGTCCGACATCCAAATGGAACTTTAGTAACTCCTCTTAGGTATCAAAGCTGGATAGAACAAAATCTAATCGACGTTTATGCATTTTTATTCTTTAATTTTATTGTAATATTGTTAAGTACATTCTTAATAATAAAAGTATTTATTAAGTATTATTATCGGATATGTACCACATTTAACAATAAATTACATAAAAGGAAACAAGCTTGAAAGAGAAAGAAAGAGAGTTACTGATAAATATCAACAAACACTGCATATGTATCTTATAGTTACTTCAATTAATGTTAATTTTACTGTAATGTTATTACATTAATATTAATTAATATTAATGTTGTTCCAAATAAGTGAAATTAATGTACAAATATAGAAAATGTAATATTAATCGTAAATGTTGTAACTGATGCCGTTGTTACGTACTTGTTACTAATTGTGGAAATAAATGAATGTAATAGTAAATATAAAATATCTTCGGAATTTTTATGCAAAAACTATGTAGTTAAAATTACATTAAACTTAATAACGGAATTTTTCATTACAATTTATCGGATTACGTTTTAAAATTGCGTATCACGTGATGTTTCCATTTTGATAACATAATCAGTCCTATTAAGAGCAATAACTACATTCTCCTTATCTGCACATATCATGATTATTTGCTTGCTATTATCTGATAAATGTGATTGGTATAAAAAACCATTTTTTTTAGCACGATAAACTTATTTTTTTGTATCATTATACCATAAATTAAGTTTAATCATTGAATTGATAAGGTTTTCTTATTGTCATATCCAATTTCCCATGAAAAAAAACTTTCGTTTAATCATTAATATATTATTGTATTTATTAAAAGATACTCCTTAGGTATAATTTTTGAACAAAGATTATACATTAAGTTTAAACAACTTAGCAGTAAAGAAAGACAGAAAGAGATACACGCGCAGAGAGAATACTCCGAACATTTAGATAATTCTGTACTATTCCTTATGTGTCTTAAATATCGGAAAATTTCGAAAGATTTTGTAAATATAGTCGAGTAGTCCATTTAATCTATATAGAATTTAATAAATTAAATTCTTTTATAAAAATGCATAAAAGGATAATTACCTTCACTTATACATTCCAATGTCATTTACTCAGAAATATGATACATCGTATATGTATAATATAATGTGTATATGTGTGTGTGTGTGTGTGTGTGTGTGTGTGTGTGTGTGTGTGTGCATGTGTGTTTATATGTACAACGTGGTCTACTTAAATCGACTATCTAAAATATCTCGCTTATTTTTGATGATATAAGAAAATGTTTCAAATGAAAGTGGAAGAGTTTCGAGACGTATATTGGTTTTTTTTTAGATGAAGGCATCAAAAGGATATGAAGATTACCATCACTTTTTTAATAGAATTGTATGATTTTTTTTACACGACATGATTCCTCTAATTATTCAGCATAAAGAAGTATTAAGATGGTAATATCAAAAAACCGACGTGACGAGATATTTTACATTTTATTCTGGCACATATTGACATAAAATATTTATTAACTCGTAAACTATTAATTTTTTTATAATCATACTTTAATACTTTTACGAACAGAATAACCAAGCCATCCTCAGAATGCAAATGAATTAGAACTGAAGTAGATAGAATAATAAACAACTCGCACATCAATGACTTGACATTATAATCTATGCGTTGTAATGTATAATACATGACGAATATGTTTTAAATTGTTACTTTAATACTGAAAATGACTTGAGGATAATCTAAAATTGAAATGTTTATCATTGTAAATGATAATATAAATAGTCTATTGCACCAATATTTTGCATTGGCTTCTATGCTTCTTCAATAATTAGTGTTAAAAGTTTAGAAAAAGCCAATATTATGTAGAATTAATTCTTATGATCACCTTAAATGTTTACATGTTTTGATAATAAAAATATTTTTTAATCAATATTAGTTTTATCCTATAAGCGCAAAATATTCTGAGAATCAACAGATTGTATCATATTCTGAGAATCAACAGATTGTATCATATTAATTGTCTCATTACATAATGGCATAGTGTACACAGTAGTGCAACTCTTTTGATTTTATGTTGGCTAAAATGGAATGCGCATGCGTGAAATCAGTAAGTTGCCGTCTCGTTTACTCCTTCTTTTGTTGTTCTTTCTCTCTCTCTCTCTCTCTCTCTCTCTCTCTCTCTCTCTCTCTCTCTCTCTCTCCTCTCTCTCTTTCTCTCTCTCTCTCTCTCTCTCCTTCTCTGTTTCTCTTTCTCTCTCTATTTAAATGAGCGTTTCAATGTTCCACTTAAACATTTGTCTTTCAAACATACATGGTTCAGAGTAGAAATTTAAAGGGAAGTTTAACGTGTATTATCAATTTGGTAAAATGTGTGAGAAACCTCGAGAGATTTGTCTAATTTTTGTGAAGAAATGGTAAAGTGAAAAAGTGAAAAAAAGTAACATAAAAAACCGAGCAAGAATGTTTTTATTTATAATGTTTTTATTTATTGAAATTTAAATTTATTTTTCGGACATATATGTATATAAATTTCTTTTACATCAGCTTTCTCATAATATTTTCATAGATATCTAACATTTCTTTATACAAATATATATTTTTAAGGTAATTTAACATTTTTCCTAATTTTTCAATAAATTTTTTTTTCAATATATTTACAATTTATTTTTATTAATTTTTGTCAAATTTAAATTATTTCAATATTAGGTTTATACGCGTCGCATGCTCTAATCTGCTCCAATATATTCCTACAATAGCATTTACTCACTTCAATGAATTCATTGGATTGCGATACAAATAAATCTAGTAAGTTTTGCGAGGAATTTTGATAGAGTGAAAAAAAGAGAAAGAAGTTCTGGTGGTAACAGTGGGAACGCTAGATAATTTACTTATTTCACGTATGCGCATTACATTTTGTCCAACACTAACGTCAAAGGTGCTCACAGAGAGTTGCGCTACCGAATATACTGTGGTAATGAACTAATATTGTAAAATCATTTGCTGAATAATTTAGGTATACGATAAAATATAAAAAATAAAAAAAAAGAGTTACATAAGTAAACTATTAATAATGTATATGTAAGTGTGTACATGGCTCGTAATATTTATTAATTCCAAACTATTATAAATTATTATTGACATTGATTGAATTAATATATTTAATTTAATTTATATTTAATTGCAACAATTTTTTACATTTAATTATAAACAATTATTCGATGCAATATTGAACAGATAATATATGATATATATGATAATTATTAATTCTTCGCGCGATATTACTCTATTGGTACACATATGCTTAATAAAAATTAAAGAACATACTCAAAACGCTCAAAATTGCACAATTTTCAAATCGTCGAAACTTAGAGAAAAATCATCACAGACAAAAATATAAAAACAATACAGTATTACTTTAAATCACGATATGAACATAAAACAAGAAATAAAGGATGTCACGCACTCAATGCATGACATTCAGGTACGATTCTCGCTCAAGGTAATATTTTTTGCAATAAAATTATTTATAGATTTAAGTTGCTTAAAGATTATTATAGAGATATACTTACGAGCATCATTATTATTAAATTGCTTGTCAATTTAATTTGTGAAATTACTCTAGATTTGTTAGGATTGCGTTTGAAATCTGAAAATAAATTCGGTGCGCAGTTTGAAGGATTATGATATATAAATTTACATGGAATTATTTCAGTATTTAAGATTCAAGTTTGGCCATTTAGCCTTTATTTTTCAAAAAATAAAAAAGCATTTTCGAACTTGAAACTTGTATTTTAACATGTTTTTGGCTGTTTTTCAAAAAAATTTTTATTTTTACCGCTCAGTATCTTTAAATACCACATTGTTAGGTTCTCTAAAATTACGTACATTTAATAGTTTGCAATTCGACAAAAAATTTAATGCTTTTACAAAAAAGTACAAAGTTTTATTTGCAAAATATTTTTTTTTAATTTTTCTTACGATTTTTCTTGATCGATTAATTACTAGACTTTAAAACATGCATTTCTTATAATAAAATTTTAAATATCGACAAAAAATCGCAAAAAGCATTTGGATGTTCAAAGTTAGTATTTTAATATGCTTTTGATTATTTATAAATTTAATTCTGCAGAATTGAGAAGATACAAAAATTTTTGCAAAATTTTTTTGATTTATTGCCAAATTTCAGCGTTGATGATAAGAAATGTAGGTTTAGCTTCAAAGTTGCATAATTCGACTAAGAAAAATTTTTTTCTAAAAAAATTTTTAAAGGGCGTTTTATAGAAAACACTGTACTTTCATAAAAGTATTAAAATTTTTTGAGAAAAAATTTTGTATTGAGCTGCAGACTGTTGAATGCAGAAATATAAATCCCGATCTATAATTGCGTAAACGTAGTTATAGTTGTAATTAATCAATCACTTTTTTTACCAACTTTTGATGATCCAAAAATGTAAAATTTTGAGTGTTTTAAAAGTATTCTCTATTCTTTGTTGAATAGTATATAATGATATCTGATTTTTCGTTTCCAATGCTTCCAAAGATATATGTGCTTAGTGAGTATGTTACGTTTCTTAACTTCCGATTTTTTCGATTTAATAAAGTATTCTTTACAATATATTCATTTTCATAAAAGTTACAAGCAATCGAATTGGATTGAGTATCAAAGTATGTCATTATTATAGTGCGGCACCGAACGATTAACATACATGCAAACAAAATTGTATTAATAATGTTTATATGATGTACAACAAAATTAAATTGTGTATAATTATTATAGTTATCCATAGATATCTATGATTTCTATGATATCTATGATATTTTTATCATAGATATTATGGTAATTATATTTACAGAAAAGAAAAATGTTAAGACCCAAAAAAAACGTTTTTTAATTTTTAATTTCTTAGTTGATATAAAAAAGTTTCAAAATGTACAAATTATATATAATATAATCAAATATTAATAAATATAACATATTAAAGAATAAATTAAACGGAGTCGAGTTACGATATATGTGTATTTTAAAAAAACCCAAATCGGGAATACGAGACAAATTGTTATCAAAAGTAAATCTCATGCTTATTAATAAAAAGCATAGAAACCGTTACTTTCATTGTTATTTTTTTTTATAATAATAATTTGACAATGATGTTATAATTTTTTATTACCAAACCGTTATTATAAAGAAACGATAAAAGTAACGTTACTTTCTATCCCTGACAAAAAGTAGAAATAAAATATCCAGACATCTCAGAAATTAAGCAACAAAGACTACTGTTATAGCATATATAACTTGAAAACGATTTTAGAGCGATTTTGATGAACAACACAAAATCTAATAAAATAATTATTTAATTTTGAATTCTAGCTGTGAATATAACATACTTATCAAGTTATATATGTTACAAGTATTAATACACAAGTACTAGCAATACAATTTTTATTGCTTCATTCCCGGGATGTGTTGATATTTTATTTAACAACGTTTATATTTATTAATAATAATTTTGTACAAGTTTTCCTATGATAATCGACATATCACTCGAATTCACTTAAACAATTTTTTATAATTTGTACATACACCTCGGAACTTCTTCATATTAAAAACATTCAAAACTTAACATATTCTTTTTTATTCAATATTGATAATAAGGCTCAAAATTGGTAATAAGGCTTCTTTTTTATTATTAATTGAGGTTGAATCAAAATTTTTATATTCTAAATTCTTACAGATTTAGTGATATCAATGCCAAATAAAATATACATATATTTAACATATATACATATATGTATATGCATATATCAGAGTTTATATATATATATATAATATATATATATATTATATATATATATATATATATGCTTAAATATATGAATAAAAATATATTATACATATATATTGTACATCAAAGACATAGAGAATGGACTGCGCGATCGGTATCATATCGGTCAAAATGATCGATAAAAGTAAAAAAGAGGAATCATGGAAGACTGCCGATCTGTATCTCTTTCCATTCAACGGTAATGGGAGAGAGAATGAAAGGGAGATTGGTTATCTTTCACGATCCCTTTCTCTCATGATTGTCAACACATTTGAAAAAGTTATATAACTAATTTCTCAATTCTGTATACTTTTGTATATTTCTAGATATGACTAAATATTAATGCTTTATATGAAAGATACATAAATACCAATAAATCTCAACACTAGACACTACTCAATTACAAAATGTCAAACTTTACACTGCAGTAATTGCTTAACATTCTGCTCTTTGCCTTTGTTATTAAGTAAATTGATCTATTTCCTGACGTCAGGGACGCGATGCTTATCGAATGTGCTACGCATGCCCGGTCAGAAATAAAATCGACATTGAATCGAAATTTAAGTGATTAACTTAATTGGTTCGCGTGAAAAGTCATACACTCTTCAGTAAGAGGGGAAGATGAGATGACATTCGATTGTCCCTACTGCAACGCATGCCAGGTCAGAAATGATAATTTCATTATGATAATCCCTGACACTAAGAAATAAATCAGTTTATGTAATAGATAATAAAGGCAAAGAGCAGAATAATTTGCAATTGCTGCTGTGTAAAGTGTCATTTTGTTGAGAAGTGTCTAGTGTCGAAGTTGGTTGGTATTTATTAGTTGGTGTCTCTTTCATATAAAGCATTAATATTTTAGTCATATCTAGAAATATACAGAAATATACAGAAATTAGTTATACAACTTTTTCAAATGTGGTCGACAATAATGAGAGAAATGGATCGTGGAAGACGACCAATCTTCCATTCTCTCATTTTCTCTCCCATTACACCGTTGAAAGAGATACATATTGAAAGTCTTCCATGATTCCTCTCTCTTACTTTCAATCATTTTGACATACGGATCGCGCAGTCTATTCTCTATGTCTTTGATATACAATATGTATAATATATTTTATTTGTATACACAGAAAAAATTGAATTCCTGATTCACGTATATTTTTATTCTTGAATGCTATTTACTATAAGTATAAAATGTTCTCTTTAATTATAAATGTTCACTGGCATCAATAATAAATAGATTTATGCAAAATCTACTTTATTTTATTCTTAAAATTGTATTCTTGTTTCTAAAATCATTATATGGTTCTAACAAACTCAATCGCATTATTTACAAACTATTTATTCTTGGATTAAGGATTATAAATTTGAAAAATTCGCCGGCAGGCGACAAGTGTGTATAAGGGGCCCTCAGTAATATCAAAATGTCGGAAGTGCATGGGTGTAGTGAATGACGATTGATGGTGGTTTTGTGATTGAACTGTTGCATTCGTGGAACATACCTCTAAATGTGGTTCAATATTTAAGAGTGGATGAAATATTCGTCCTAATGTTTCTGTCACTTATACTGCAAATGAGGATGCAGGAACAGCCGGCCGACTTTGTCACTGCGACGTGACGAAGAAGCGCCTATACACGCGGGTGGATTCGCGGATCTGTCAGTTAAATGGGTGAGATAAGCAATGAATCCATCACGGTGGATCCGCCTGTACGTAGCCAGCGTTTTCTCCCATTATGACAAGGTTGATCGTCTGTTTGCAATATGGAGATTGGTAGAACGGTCTCAACATTTCACTTACATTTGAGCTACATTAATAGAGATATAATCCAAGTTTGATTCATTTTTTTGGGAGGTTGTATCCCGTGAACATTAAGAGGCATGCTCTATAAATGTGGCACTTCATTTACAAAGCTATCGTCACTTACTTGCAGCACTTGGTTTCTGTCATCTTGATGTTACTAAAAAGCATACTGAGGATTTGAAATAAATTAACAAAAGGTATCATTGAAGAAAAATTAATGTTAATGTAAGCATATTAATGTTGACCGAGTGCAACTTTATTCTTTTATTGAAATAAAATTGTTTTGAATTTATGAGAATAAAATTTATTTTATTTTACGAATAATTTATTGTTAATCGAAAATTATTTATTCTTGGCGCTATTCTAAGCATAATATATTCTTGATTAAAATATTTATGCATTTCTTAAGGAATTCATTTTTTTGTGCATGTAACATACACACACACACACACACACACACACACACACACACACACACACATACATAAGTATGTTATATTCAAAGCTAGAATTTAAAATTAAATAATTATTTTATCAGATTTTGTGTTATTCGTCAAAATCGCTGTAAAATCGTTTTTAAATTATATATGCTATAACAATAATCTTTTTTGTTTAATTCCCGAGATGTCTTGATATTTTATTACTTCACTTTTTGTCAGGGATGGAAAATAATAAGTAATGACGTTACTTTTATCGTTACTTTATAATAACGGCAATAACTTGGTGATAAAAAATTATAACACCATTATCAAATTATTATTATAAAAAAATAACAGTAAAAGTAATGGTTTCTATGCTTTTCATTAACAAGCATGAGATTTACTTTTGATAATAATTTGTCTCATATTCTCGATTTGGGTTTTTTCAAGATATACGTACATCGATACATTAATCAACTCCGTTTAAGTTATCCTTTAATGTGATATATTTATTAATAATTGGTTATATTACATATAATTTGTACATTTTGAAACTTTTTGATATTAACAAAGAAACTAAAAATTAAAAAATTAAAAAAAATTTTCATTGGATCTTAACTTCTTCTTTACTGCAAATACAATGACCATAGATATCTATGATATAGATATCATAGATATCATAGATATCTATGGATATCTATGATAATTACACATAATTTAGTTTTATTGTACATCATATATACATTATTAATACAATTTTGTTTGCATGTACGTTAATCCTTCGGTGCTGCACTATAATAATGACATCCTTTGGTATTTACTCAATCCAATTCGGTTGCTTGTAACTTTCATGACAATAAATATGATATAAAGAATACTTTTTTTAATCGAAACCCTGAATATTAAGAAACATTACATACTAACTAAGCACATGTATCTTTGGAAGCATTGGAAATGAAAAATCAGATATGCCATTATATACTACTCAACAAAAAAAATAGAGAATATTTTTAAAATATTCAAAATGTTACAATTTTTGGATCACCAAAAGTTGATGAAAAATCATCACTGATAAAAAAAATAAAAAATATTTTAGAGCTTGAAACTCTTGAGTCTGATCTACAATTGCGTAGATTGTAAGTAACGTAGTTGTAAGTGGTCGTAATTGTAACAATTTACCAATCACAGTCGGATATTCTCCTCGTATTCAAGTGTGATTGATTAATTCTTACAACTACAACTACGTTTATTATGTAGATCAGGATTTATATTTCTGCATTTAACAGTCTGCAGCTCAATACAAAATTTTTTCTCAAAAAGATTTAATACTTTTACAAAAATACAGTTTTATCTTCAAAAATTATTCGCTCTTTAAACATTTTTTTAGAAAAAAATTTTTCTTAACCGAATTACGCAACTTTGAAGCTAAACCTGCATTTCTTATAACCAACGTTGAAATTTGACAACAAATCATTGCAAAAATTTTTTGTATCTCCTCAATTCTGTAGAATTAAATTTATAAACAATCAAAAGCATATTTAAATATAAATTTCGAACATCCAAATGCTTTTTGCCGATATTTAAAATTTTATTATAAGAAATGCATGTTTAAAGTATAGTAATTGATCGGTCAAGAAAAATCGTAAAAAAATTTTTTAAAAATATTTTGCAAATAAAACTTTGTATTTTTTTGTAAAAGCATTAAATTTTTTAGAAAAATTTTCTATCGAATTGCAAACTATTAAATGTACGTAATTTTAAAGAACCTGACAATATGGTACTTAAAGATACTGAGCGATAAAAATAAAGATTTTTTAGAAAAACAGCCAAAAGCATGTTAAAATGTTTCAAGTTTCAAGTTCGAAAATGCTTTTTCACTTTTTAAGAAATAAAGGCTAAATGGCCAAACTTGAATCTTAGATACTGAAATAATTCTATGTGAATTTATATACCACAATCCTTCAAACTGCCCACCGAATTTATTTTCAGACTTGAAACGCAATCCTAACAAATCTAGAGCAGTAATTTCAAATTAAATTGACAAGCAATTTAATAATAATTATGCTCGTAAGTACATCTCTATAATCTTTAAATCTATATTTTTATTGCAAAAAATATTACCTTGAGTGAAAATCGTACCTGAATGGTTATTGAATCATGCATTGCGTACGTGACATCCTTTATTTCTTGTTTTATATTCATATCGTGGTTTAAAGTGATACTTTAATATTGTTTTTATATTTTTGTCTGTGATGATTTTTCATTAAGTTTCCATGATTTGAAAATTATGCTAAGTTTTGAGCGTTTTGAATATGTTCTTTAATTTTTTTAATATGTGTGTTACTAATAGAGTAACATCGCGCGAAGAATTAATAATTATCATATATATTACTACTCAACATTGCATAGAATAATTGTTTACATGCAATTAAATGTAAATTAAATTAAATGTATCAATTTAATCAATGTCAATAATAATTTATAATAGTAAGGAATTAATAAATACTACGAGCCATGTACATACTTATATATATATATATTATTATATATATTATTAATATATTTTAATTTACTTATGTAACTTTTTTTTTTATTTTTTATATAATGTATTATCATATACCTAAATTATCCAGCAAATGGTATTACAATATTGTTAATTCATTATCACAGTATATACAGTACCACATCTCTGTTAGCACTTTTGATGTTAGTGTTCGCCAAAATGCAGTGCGCATGCGTAAAATAAAGAAGTTACCTAGCGTTCCCACGGTTACCATCTAAACTTCTTTCCTTTTTTATCTTTTTTTCACTCTATCAAAATTCCTCGCAAAACTCACTAGATTTATTCGCATCACAATACAATGAATTCATTGAAGTGAATAAGTGCAATTGTAGGAACATATTGAAACATATTAAAACATGCGACGCGAATAAACCTAATATTGAAATGAAATAATTTAAACTTGAAAATTAATAAAAATAAATTGAAAATATATATTTAAAAAAAAATTATAGAAACATTAGGAAAAATGTTAAATTAACTTATAAAGGTATATTTGTATAAAGAAACATGTAATTATATATCTATAAAAATATTATATTATTATGAGAAAGCTGCTATAAGAGAAATTTATATACACATCCAAAAAATAAATTTAAAATACAATAAATAAAACGAAATCGTTCTTGTTCGATTTTCTATGTTACTTTTGTTCACTTTTTCACTTTATCACTTTTCACAAAAATTAGACCAATCTCTCGAAATTTCTCACACAACATTTCCCCAAATTGACAATACACGTAATGCTTCCTTTTAAATTTCTACTCTGAACTATGTATGCTTGAAAGACGAATGTTTAACTGGAATATTAAAACGCTCATTTAAATAGAGAGAGAGAGAGAGAGAGAGAGAGAGAGAGAGAGCGTAATAAAAAATGAAGGAAAAGAGATGGGGAAATTTACTTATTTCATACATACTCCATTTTGGCTTACATAAAATCAGAAGAGTTGCGCTATTGTGCCATTATGTAATGAGACAATTAATATGATACAATCTATTGATCGTAGAATGAAGACAGAGGAAATAAACCAAAATATACTGAGGCATTTAATCTTGAAATTTGATTTAAAGACTACATAGAAGATTTTCAAGTTTGTCACAACATGTCGAGTTGTTTCATTTTGTTGTTCCACCTTGTGTGTTGTATTTTAATCGGCCTCGTGACGACATCGAAACCATTGTCAATTTTATTAATAGAGCCTCTTCCATCGCGCAGCCATCATATCTGGACGATGAATTTAATTAAAGGATTGCTTCTCAAAGGCCATCATATACACGTAGTAAGCACATATGAGACTGAAATCAAAAATAAACTTGCGCAGAACTTGACGTACGATGTAAGTAAATGTTGAAATGTTTTAATTATAAATTGATTATTTTAAATTTGTGAAACAAATGCAAAAGAATGTAATCTTTCGGTTTTAAAATATTATTTTATACTGTACGTATCTCAAATCATTATATTAGCTGAGCTCCCAATATATTTTCATATTTCTATATATTTTTTTCATCAACAGTAAAGAATACTTATTATTTTTAGGTATTCGATGGTTTGATGAAAGCAATGGAAGAATCTGAAGAGAATTATAATCTGGTTGAATGGAATACGTATAACCCACTTTATATGATACATTTTGTATATAACATATGGGGAATTCATGTATGTGACACAGTGATAAAAACTGAAGCAGCGAAAAAACTTTTGGAAATGATCAAGATCGTCGAGTTCGATATTATATTGCAGGATATTACACTAAATGAATGCTTATACGGATTGTGGGAGGTAAAGATAAAACAATTTCTTAAATGTTAGTACTGACTTAACTCATCACTTAACTCAACACATTTTTCCTATTTATTAACAATAACTATTTCCATTGTCACTCTATGGATATTGTTTTCCAGATTGCAAAAGGTAAACCACCCATAGTAGGATATACTCCGTATAGCTCTGCACCTTGGCTCAAAGATCTTATCGGAGGTCCAAGTTATCCAACTGTTCGGTCTTATCCATATTTACCAATTGCGAAACCCATTGGTTTGTGGCAGAAAATATGGAATACTGTATGTTTTACAGTTGATGATTTCATACGACATTACTATTACTTGCCTACTGTGCAACGGCTTGCTGAGAAATACGTAGGCCACACAATTAGACCATTACATGAAATAGAAAAAAGCAGTATTAATATTTTATTACTCAATAGTCATCCTGCATTCGACTATGGGATTCCATTGCCTCCGAACACTTTAGAAATTGCAGGACTGAATGCTCAAGCCATAAAACCGATTGATGGCGAAATAGTCGTAACATATTCCGAGGTAAGAGAGATTTATATCAAACAAAAAATGGTTAATCTATTAGTGATCGAATGTAATTGGTTGGATTCATAGATAAGAAGCAATGATATTTAATCGCTCGTCAATTATGTTAACTGAAAGCTAATTACATGTAAACGTTTTATATGCATCCATTTTTCTTCTTACTTCAAAACTAATAAAAATTGCAAAAAATATATATTAGCAAAAAATTATACATAATAAAGAAATGTAATGAGATAATCTCATGAAATTATTATTTATATTTCCTTTCGAATTTTTAAAACGATTCTCAGTAAATATACAAAGTTACATATAATATACTTGTTAGTTGTAATTTCTCACTCAATACTATAATAAATGTAACATATCATATAGTTATTATCGAAATATTAGTTAACTATTAGGTGTTGGAATTAATTCGTAGCGTTTTTTAATGAAAGAATGTTATTTATTTCACATGAGCATTAAAAAATACATTAATGGAAGTACTTCCCATCACTTGTAAAACCTAATATTATTTCATAGGATATGCGCTCATTCCTTGATGGAGCAAAGAATGGAGTCATCATAATATCGTTAGGAACAAACGTGAAATGGAAATTTATCGGATTAGACAAAGTTAAAGTTGTTTTATTGGCTCTGTCGAAATTAAAACAACGAGTATTATGGAAGCTAGATATTGAAGTGCCATTTGAAATACCGAACAATCTGATGATTGTAAAATGGATACCACAAAATGAAGTTTTATGTACGTTTTTTAAATCTTAGAAAAATATAAAAAAAAAACATCATAACCGATATATATTTTCTCCATGATATTTTTTTCATATTTTCTTTTAATAACATGTGAATTCTTTTTAATTAAATTTATAATTTAATCTATCTTTATTCACAATTAAAATGTCTATGAAAGTAAATATTTTTTTTTGTGATATTATTTAAAATAAAATATATTGACTAGAATATAATTTATAATTGAGGAAATCATTAATTTTTATATACTATCGATGCGAATTATTTCAATCATCATTTTAGTGTTTCAAAGTTTCGCAGTAACTTAAAAAATATTTTCGTTTTATATAAAGGTCTCTTGTATAATTAGTTATAGTAAAATTTTATTTTAATAATAAATATAGTAATACAGTAACCGAGTAAGTGAGAATAGATTAAAATGGATTGAAATTTTAATCTGTTTGTATCTTTTCGAATGCTGTACTTCAGTAGCATGTAGTTCATTTTTCCATTAATTTGGATATGATTGGATTGAAAAAACTGTATTTCCTATTGCATTTCGAATTGAAAAATATTTTCACAAGACATAGAAAAAAAGCTGATGTTATTAGGTGTTGGAATTAATTCGTAGCGTTTTTTAATGAAAGAATGTTATTTATTTCACATGAGCATTAAAAAATACATTAATGAAAGTACTTCCCATCACTTGTAAAACGCTACGAATTAATTCCAACACCTAATATTTTTAGATTAAAAGACATAAAAATGCGCTTTACTTATTTGCAATGCCTATAAATGAATAAAAATGCATTGCTATCAAAAAGGATTTATTTTATTGATCTCGAAAGCGTAATCCTAAAAATTTGAAACATTCAATGTCATTTCATTCTTGTTTACTGGGGAGTTTTTGTTGCATTAGATTTACATATCTTATTATTACTACAATAATGTTCGAACGATTTTGTTTTTTTTTTATAGTTTCTTGTTGACATCTGTAGATAATTTTAGTTTTTAAATACTATTATACAATTATATTTTATAATCTTTTTATAATAACACGTTACCATTTTTAAATAAAACCTAGTTTTTCTAAAAATGATTTTTAAATGACAAAATTAGATTAAAAAATGCATTGAATTAATATAACTAATAAAATGTTTATATGAATGATATTCATTATATACAATTTAGATTTTTATTATAATAAATTTCTATGCGCAGCTCATAAGAATGTCAGAGCAATTTGGACTCATGGTGGACTTCTCAGTGCTCACGAAGCCATTTGGAAAGGTGTACCAATGATTGTAATGCCTCTCTGTGTAGACCAAAAGTTAAATGCACAAAGATTAATAGCTAAGGGTGTGGGAATATACTTAGATGTTAAAACATTGTCCACGCAGACTATATTACATGCAGTTGAAGAAATACTTTACAATGAAAGGTATCAAATTTCGATTACGTTTTAATATCGTAATTATTATAAACAGTAAATTACATAATCAAATAATATATAATATTCGAAGTATTGTTTAAATTAATATAAGATAGTACTATAATTGGTTTGATTGATTTAAACACTCTTGTAAAAACTGATTATAAAATTTGGTATTCTATTTATATATCTTATCATACTCATGTTTATTTTTAATTAATCTATTAATACACATTATGGGAACAACATACTTAAATATGGCATCAATCTAATTCAATTGCTTATAAGTTTTATAAAAACGAATATATCGTAAATAATTGTTCCATCAAAATGTCAGATATACCTATAACAAGAAACATAACAATTTCAAGCAAATGTATGTATCATTAATTTTGTTTTTTAATGGGACCGATTTATTTATGCAACAATAGTTTATTGTGTACTAATAATTTGAAGTCTACCAATCATCTGCTACATTTTTGCATTGTACTGCTTCTTCTCTTCGTAAACTTCTTCTGACGAAGTTTAGATCAAGTGTCATTCCAACGTAGAATTAATGCGTCATGATTTGCTTTCATTAATGCGTTGCGATTTACTTTCATTAAAGTTGATGTCCCAAGTAGCAACATAGTAGTGACATTTTAGTAACGTTATGTTGGATGTATTCAGTAGAGAGAAATTAATTAGCGTTCAGTGATTCTTTAATATGATTGATTCTTGTTTTTACTTTTTCGCTGGATCAGAGTGTAATGTAGGATATTAAAGAATTAATAAGTGCTCTCTGACTAGTTTTTTTGCTCAACACATTCATTGATTTTAAAGATGTCGCTAAGATATCATTTGACATCACCTTGCTATACTTAAAGTACTTTTATTAGTAAAAAAAATTAATTACAAATAAAAATTAATTAGAAGTTATAAGCAGTGAAAAAATTGGATATGCATTGAAAATGTTGGATAAAAGTTAGATATGCTTATACGGAATTTAAGAGTTAAGATATTCAAATGTAAGATTATTTTACGTTAATAGTAAAACATGTTTGGTTGCAGATATACAAGAAACATGAAACAATTATCTAGTGAATTCCGAGATCGACCAATACCACCGTTAGATTTAGCTATTTGGGGCATTGAATATGCAGTCCGACATCCAAATGGGACTTTAGTAACTCCTCTTAGGTATCAAAGCTGGATGGAACAAAATCTAATCGGCATTTATGCATTTTTATTCGTTAATTTTATTATAATATTGTTAATTATATTCTTAACAATAAAAGTATTTATTAAGTTTTATTATCGGATATATATCACATTTAACAATAAATTACACAAAATGAAACAAGCTTGAAAGAAAATAAGAAAGAAAGAGAGTTACTGGTAAATATCAACAGACTATATGTATCTATATTTTAGTTACTTCAATTAATATTAATCCTACTGTAATATTATTGCATTAATATTAATTAATATTAATGTTGTTCCAAATAAGTAAAGTTAATATACAAATATAAAAAATGTAATATTAATCGTATAAATGTTGTTGTTGATACCGTTGTATCGTACTTGTTACATATGTTACTAATTGTGAAAATAAATGAATGTAATAGTAAATATTAGTTGTTAACATATCAAAATATCTTAGAAATTTTTATGCAAAAACTGTGTAGCTAATAAAATTACATTAAACTTAATAACGAAGCTTTCCATTAATTTATCGGATTACATTTTAAAATTGCGTATCACGTGATATTTCCATTTTGATAATAACTACATTCTCCTTATCTACATATACCATGAGTATTTGCTTGCTATTATCTGAGAAATATGATTGGTATAAAGAACCATTTTTTTCAGCACGATATTTAAACTTATTTTTTTGTGTCATTATGCCATAAATTAGGTTTTAATCATTGAATTAATTGATAAGGTTTTCTTATTGTCGTATCCTATTTCCCATGAAGAAAAACTTTCGTTTAATCACATTAACATATAATATTATTTATTAATAGCTACTTCTTAGATTTAATTTTTAAAAGCATTAAACAAAGATTACACATTAAGTTTAAACAACTTTTAAAAAGAGATACACGCGCAGGGAAAATACTCCTAACATTTAGATAATTCTGTACTATTGCCTATGTACCTTAAACATCGGAAAATTTCGAAAGATTTTGTAAATATAGTCGAGCAATTAATCTATATAGAATTTAATAAATTAAGTTCTTTTATAAAAAAAATATAAAAGGATAATTATCTTCACTAATACATTTTAATGTCGTTTACCCATAATTGATAATGCATCGTGTATATATATAATCAATTAGTCTTATTTAATCAATTAGTTTTATCCTATAAGCACAAAATAATACATTAACATGATTTTACATTCTAAAATCGATTTGCGCATAATTCTATGTATAATTGATTTTAATGTAAAAAGTTAGATATATATGTATATGTATATATGTATATATATATATATATATATATATATATATAATGTGTAATAAATTATCTAAAAGTCACTATTTGTTTATTTGATTGTTTATAACAATTGAAATTATTTTTCATCGATTTTTTTAGTTAGTTCTCCAGACCCTCAGTCCATTTTGATGGTCATAAAATTTGCTCAGGGCTAGCCGTCTTTTGTCGATGCTCATGATCGATGCTTCAAATATCATTTAGTTGTTCACCAAATGTTAAACAAAAATATAATAATACTCAGAGAGACTCGGAATAATTTCCGAATATCATTTTGAAGACGTCCCAAATTTCTAGAAAGCATCATTGAAATAGTTATGCCGATAATATAGAAATCTTTATTACTATCATTGAAATATTGTATTAAGGTAATACAGAAATCTTTAGACAACACTCGCAATGCTTTATTGCCATCTATATACTATTTAAGAAACAACATAGCGCGCACTTAATCGATAAGGCAAGAAATCGTGATTTCTTTTTTTATAATTCCTATGTAGCGCGAGGTTAGGGTAGGTTGGAATAGCCTAGCAGACGACGATAGCAGACAACGCGTAGCTGGCGTTGCTCGCGGGCGCTCGATCGCGAGCGTTTGAATCGAGGAAGTTGTTGAGGAGTATACAAGTCGTAGTGCTCGCGTGAAGTGTGCTGAGGTGTGTGAACGTCGTGTGGTACGTCGTATATACGATCAGGCTAAAAACAACAAGCAGCGAGCGAGCAACATACTTCCACGATCATGGATCCCGAAGCGTTCCTGGACATGGCCAATCAGGTTATCAAGCTGAAAATGTTCCCGTATTTCGACATAGCACACTGCGTGCTGGTCGCAGCGCACGTCAGGGATGATCTAGGAACCGGTGAGTTGCGCCGGTCCGCGCTCCGGCCGCGTTTCTAAATTTGTAGCGCTCTCTTGCCAGTGCGTCCCCCGGCGTCCCCGGTCGTGGGGATTCTCGATGAGACAGCTTCTCCGTGACCTCGGAGGGCAACTACGTCCCACGCTTATTCACAAAGTTTTATATTTACAGACGTTTCTTTCTCTCTCTCTCTCTCTCTCTCTTTCTCTCTCTCTCCTCTCTTTTTCTTTCTTTCCTTCCTCTTCCCTTTTGCTCACACAAAACATCTTTAACTTTAATCTCAGTTCAGCTTATACTCTTCATCTTTTTCTAATCTAAAAAAAGCAAGAGTTAATTAAATCATTAAAGTTAAGAACGTTTTGGCTATCAGCTAAAAATATCAATCAAAAAATTAGCTAAAGAAATCAATATTAGCTTTTTTATTATAAATTTGTATTATAAATATATTTTGAAATCAATTACAAAAACAAAACAATAAATAATGGCATTATACAATAAAATGATCACATTTTGTTGCAGTTTTAAGTAAATAACTTTTAAACGTGTAAGTAGATCCAAATAAATTTTTGCACAAATATTTATTAAAGTTTTATAGAATTTTATAGATTATATATATAAAATTTGATTTAATTCGTGCAATGCTATGATCTTATCATATTTGCAAATAACTACTACAAAACGCGATTTTACATAAACATTAAAACTAACAAAAGAATTAAATAACTTTTAAACTAATATATATATATAATAAACTTGTGGTCAAATTTTATGTAGACGTAATAATAGAACGTTCTATGAAATTTTTATATTTTTAATAATGTTTTGACATGTACACATGCATTCTTAAATTATCATTGATATATCATAACATCACAATTAAAAAACAGAGAAGAGATAAATTAAACCAAAATTAAAGTTAATCTAGTATATCAAATTATCCAACGCTAGGTACAATATTCCTGCGTCGCCAGAAAAAAATATATAAAACTGTTCGTTTCATGTCAAGATAAAATTAACACGATTACATGCTACAACTGCATTTCACTAAAGACTTGTTGAAATATTCTGGGCAAATAATAAACTAACAATCAACGATCGAGGATAAATAATGTAGATAAGTAACGTAGGCTGATAAATATATACTGTATTCCCCAGAGTTTCATGAAACGGCAAACAACGATTGTTCGTGTTATTGCGTAATATTGTTAATATCACAATCGAGGAAAGATATTTACTATGCGCGTACTACTCCGCGTTTCTCGAAATTATAGAAGAGCTGTTCTGATACATAAAAATTGTCTGTTTTCAAGTATTCCATAAGTAATTTAAATTTAAATTACGCATGCTAATGACAACATGAAAATTCTCTCGTTTATGTAACGTTACCTCGCGAATTGTAATTTACGTTTGATTGATTGCATGCCATAATTACTGTTGCATAATTGAAGAGCTATTTGAATCTACATAGTGGTAACTAGAAAGTTACTAAAGTAGCTGTTATTTTGTAATAAGGAGACAAAATGAAATTAATTAAACTTTATATAAGATAGAATAAAATTAAACAATACACTATTATTTTTGTTAGCATATAATACAAAAGAATGTAGATTTATAAATTTGAAAGTTAGTATTATTTAAAAAATAACTGGTTGCATGACTTATGATGTTTGAAAGACCTCTCCACGAATGACTATTCGTATGAGAGCAATTTGGCTGAAATCCTTTGACAGTTTTCGAAAATATAATACTTCGATTGTTCGAATTTAAACTCAATTATTTTGTTATTTCGAAAATATATCGCATTATAAATCCGAAAATATCCGGGCTATGCAACCAAATTGTTGAATCTTTTATAAAATTTACATAAGTTTACATATATATATTTTTTATAATAATACTATTTAATAAAAAGACTGATTTCTTGTATAAAATAATGTTTGCTTTATCTTATGCCATAATCTAAATATTATGAGCTATGCAACCAATTAAATATTCAACTTTTTTATATTTTCTCAAAATTTCTGTATTTATATATTCACTGTATTGTATTTGTACTATATATTAATAAAAATGACTTTCTTTCGGAAAATTTTATTTTATGTATGGTCTAATTTATTTAATTCTTTCTGTGTGTGTGTGTGTGTGTGTGTGTGTGTGTGTGTGTGTGTATTACAAAATAATAGCTCTCACATTCTATTCATTTTTATTTACAAAATGATGGCTATTTGGTTTTCACAATTTTCCGATTGACAGCCTGTATATATTTGAGAAAAGATATGATAAATAATAACGAAATATAATATGCAAAAAGTAAATGGAAGAAGTAATTATTATGCGTTATTAAGAGACATACTAAGATTAAAATTAAGAACAAGAATTAAGAGCTGATTTTACTATTCTCTGGCACAATTATCATATTCTATCTCAAGGCAATGACACAGACAACCCAGCCGGTCTATTTCAGCACTGTGCTCGCACGTATACAGAGCCAGAAGTATTCAAAATAAGGGCTCTTTTGGAAGCAGCTTCTCTAAAATATACTCTTTGCCAGTTTACATTAATAGAAAATTATCTGTTTATTATATTAAATCTTACTCTTATATTATAAACTGCTATTCTTAAACTTATAAAGGATTAAATTATTTTATAAAGAAATTTTCTGGCTTTTTCATTCAAATAAAATTGTAGATAACTTAAAATAATAAGAAATAAAGATAGGGGCTAAGTTTTCTCTAATTTTTTAATTTGATTTTAATATTAATATTATTTTGAAAGATCTATTATTTTCAAGAAATAGATTTCAAGTTAACTTTTTAATGTAATGATGAAAAGTATTAAAATCAAACAGAAATTCAATTTTTATTAACAGAAATTTAAATTTGATTTCTTAAAATTTCTACAATGTTTTCAATTATTTTTATTGTTAGTTGCCCGCACATCTCTGAGTTTGCATATGTGAAATGTTATATTTGTAAGGATTCCCTAATTGACTTATCTCAATCAATATATATCTTCAACATTCCACACTGTAATAAAGTCTTATATCTATTATATAAAAAAAAATTATAAGGTAAAAATATTTGCTGAAAAGAATATTTTATAAATGATTCTTTGATCTAAATAGATATAGTTTCAAATATTTACTTCTTTCTTGTAATTTATTATTTAAAATATATACTACTATAAATTATGATAGATGTCAAAGATTTAATTTCACATATAGTGAAATTTAAATTTTCGGTAAATAATGTATAACAATTATGATATATCTATATTTAGGTGCACAAGCATTTTCCCGCAAACATCCTTTATCATGTTGGCTGTCTACAATGTTGTCCGTTTTTGCAAGCAGTATGCTGTGCAATGGATTATTAGGAGAACCAATTCTTGCACCATTGAAAAATACACCACAAGTGGTAGTTGCAACTATTGTGTGGTCAGTAATGTCTGTGCGGCCTGTTATAATGTTTTGCATTTCATAAACTATTATTTTTAAAATATTATGTCAATTTTACAAAACTATTCAAGAAATAAAAAATTGTAATTAGAGAAAAATTAGTGATGTAAGTAAAAAATAATGGCATTATTAAAAGAAAACTTTCCTAAATATTTCAGGTATGTGATATTTTACACACCGTTTGACATTGGATATAAGATTGCCAAATTTTTACCAGTTAAAATAGTATGTGCTGCTATGAAAGAAATTTATAGGCAAGTAAATGTTACTTATCAATTTTCAAGATGTTTTTTTATTTCCACCATATATTTATAAGAACTATGTATTTGCACATATAAAAGAGAATATAAAAATGATTTAAAATAATGCCAATGCATATAAATCTATACTATTTTTTACAGGTGTAAAAAGGTGTACGATGGAGTAACTCACGCAGGGAAACTTTATCCAAATGCATATCTTATTATGATATTGATTGGAACGTTCAAAGGTTCGTCATAAAACATAAAATATATATACTAAATGACATGATATCACATTATTTCCACAACTAAAATATACGAACACGCGCTATAAAATAAGCTAATATATGTTTAACAGTTAACATATATGCAATTATAATATTTATACAGGTAACGGAGCTGAATTTACCAAATTATTTGAGCGTCTTATACGTGGTGTATGGACACCAACTGCGATGGAATTTATGCAACCCAGTTTGTATGTAAAATTTATAATGTTTATATGAACAAATATTTAAATTATGAAGGACCATACAACTTTCACTTTTCGCGACCATTTGGGGATCATTTCATTTCTACATTTTTTAATGTATTTTTCTTAATAGAAACCGAAAGTTATATAATTATAGTAATGACGCTATATTCGGAAAAAAATTGGTACATTAAAATAAAGAATCCCTATTCACTATTGTTACAAAATTGCTATGAAATAAATGACAGTGATATCATTATGAAATCGATCATGTTTTATTTAAAAATTCATTCAGAATTATTGATTCAGTTCGTCATTATTATGATAATTTTCGGTTTCCATGAAAAAAATACATAAGAAAATGTATAGAAATGAAATTCCCTGAATGGTCGCGAAAGAAGTTGTATATAATAATCCTCCTTTATAGTATGTGTAATCAAGTTTTTAACCAACATACATATGACAACAAATAATTTTTTTTACAGTCCTACGAAAGCATCCATGGTTGCATCAATAATCTTTGTGTTAGATAAGAAGACTGATCTTATTTCTGCACCTCATGCTCTTGTGTATTTTGGCATTGTCATCTTCTTCGTCTACTTCAAGGTAAAGTCCATATTCTAATAAAATATCTCCTAAAAATTTATACATTTGACACATATAAAAACAAAATTATATTAACAATATCATTTTTCAGTTATCATCAATTTTGCTTGGCATTCATGATCCATTTGTGCCATTTGAAAATTTATTCTGTGCTTTATTTTTGGGAGGAATTTGGGACTCATTGGCTAGATTGTTTGGTCGTGGTCAAGCTAAAGACGAGAAAGCGGACGCAAAGAAAACAAATTAAATAACAGTAAACACAATATACATTTTCAAATATTATAAAACGCAAATATTTCGAAATAAATCAAATTTTATTTCCTTTTCCAGAAAACATGATTTCATCAGAAGCGAGTATTGATTTCATAAATAATAAAATTATTTAAAGCTAGTCAAATAAGAGTTATATGTGACTGTTGACAAATTCTGAAGCTAAGTACAATAATTTAACATACAGAATGATCCATTTTAATTTACCTTCCAAAAATTTTTTTTTAATTTTAGACATTTTAGAAAAAAAATATTTTAGACTAAAGGAACGGTTTTTAGAAGGATTTTTATTACGTATTTTGATTATGTTGTTTTCTTCTATGAAAATGTCAAAAAGATATGTATATATTTTATATTTTATTCTTGCAGATATTAACATAAAATGTTAAATATCTTGTAAAGTATTAATTTTTTTATAATCATATCTTGGTTATCAAAAAATTAGTTTACGAGATTTAACATTTTATGTCAATATGTGTTGGACTAAATTATATGAAATCTCTCCTAAACTATTGGTTTTTTTATATCTTTAATCTTTATACCTTAACACTTTTATATGTAAAATAATTATATAAATCATATTATGCAAAAAAATCATATAACTCCATTTAAAAAATTGGAGATGATCTTTATATCTTTTTGACATCTTCATTAAAAAGAAAAATAATTTGACCAAAATACGTCCCTCTTAAAATCGTTCTACTTTTGTCTAAAAAATTTTTTACAAAATCCAAAATAAAAAGTTTTTAAGAGTAGTAAAATAAATTAAAATAGGTCACCCTGTATATAAATATATATATGTATATGTATACTTCAAGAGAGTGAAACTTATTAGGTTTTTAAAAGTGTGTTTAAAAATATCAACAGTATTATTTCAGTTAAAATAAAAAATCAATATATACATATATTACACATCTTTTTTTTTATTTATACACTTTCACATAAATGAAAAAATTTTACAATTACGTAGAATTTTAATCTTGTTTATTAATTATAAATACGTTATTTGTGGATTATCTTTAATTTGAATTGTTATCGTCAAGAATAATAAGATATGCTGAATTGATTATATATAGCGATTATAATTATTAATATTCTTTATAATTTTAGATTTTACGTAATTTATTAGCTGATTTCAAAATTTGTTATTAAGTTGTAGTACAATATGCAATATTCTACTATTATGCAAATACATGTCAGAATATATTCTGGCAATTTGCATTTCAAATAGAATTGTTTTATTTATTCATTATATAATATTTATATAAAGAAGAAATGAATGTACTCAGGATAAATAATTAATAATTGATCATTACTAGATCATTATATCATTAATTTATAAATCTTATAAAAAAAACAAGTATATAAGACATTAAAATTATAATAACATTTATGTAAAAACGAGCAATATGAAAAAATAGCAAATGTCTCTTTTATACTATTTTATTAAATTTAAATATTAATATCACACATACGTGAAAGTTTGCTTTGATTCATATCAATAGATATATGTCCTTTACAATTAGGAATACGTATATTCTAATTGTGAAAATATTATATGGTTTCATGTAATAAAATGGAATTTGAATTAAAAATCATAATTTATTCGATTACCTTGATAGAAAACTAATTATCAAACTATAAAGTTTATTTGTATGATTTATTTTACGCGTTTGTTAATCATATTACATTCATAAAAGTACTGCTTATACGTACGATCGTGACATTCTGTACAAATCAGCTCTCCTCTGTGTATACTTGCGTGATCTCGCATATGATGGGATTCTGGAAACACGTTGAATCGATGATATTCCAAGATTTGTGATATTTGCTTTGATCCAATTATGATGACATGGCAATGAACTTCTGCATCCTTTGTAGTATCTATGAATTCCATTCGAAGAATTTGGTATTGTACGTAACAAAGATGTATGGTAATCTATACAATTCACTTCTTTCTCGCGAGAAATGCCAGGATGTAACAGTTCATCATAATATTTTCTAACTAAATACTTCTGATACATGTTTTTCGAGTACTTATTAACGTTCCACAGAACATGGGCATCGCGGACGCATGTCTCCTTGTCCAATTTTAGAATACCTCCGCTATTATTAGATTTGATTACACGAATCAAAATAGGCTCACGATTTTGAGTGGCCACACTTATCTTTTCCTCAAAATTGGGATCGGTTACAATGCCTGTATCTTGCAATTGCTTCGGAATATACTGAGTTTCCGAATCACGAAGCAATATTTGCGGCAATGATATATTTAAACCGACATCATGGTTTTCTGTCCTCGCAGTAACATCTTTATCCTTGACAAACGATTCATCCATCGTTGTTTCTGCATATGTGGTATCATTTTCTGAAAGATTGTAATTTCTAATTTTCGATGTGGAGGGTTCATATACCACTTCTACGTCTTTCGAGTTCATATAAGGGATTGTAAAGTGATCTATGACATCCTTTTTAATATCTTGAGTCTGATTCGAATTCAAAGCAGAGTTTTTCCTTGAAGGACAAGTACTTTTCGATTTGGATTTACAATAAAATTTATTTAATATCTGTCTCTTTGACCAATCTACAAGCGTATATATCTTTAAAATTTCATCTGCACATTCTTTTATTTTATTTAAAACGATAAATGTATTGTTCATATCTTCTTTCCTTACATAGTCTTTTTGTACTGAAAAAAATTACAATGAAAAGCTTCAATATATAGCTTTTTAATATATGCATTAATTATACACATTTACTATTTAAAAATAGTCGTTAATAATAGTTATAAAATATTCGAAAATACCGACCATTCTTACTATTCATTACAAAGGCATGTTTCATTAGCTGTAAAAGGGTTTCGGTAAACATTGCTATAGTGTTACCTTCCTCCGTTTTTTCCAAACACGGTAAACAACTTAAACTTTCTAGTTCAGCAGCAGAGTTAGTGTCAGAATGTATATTCTCGTTTAGAAATTTGCATGGAATTTGTTCACACACAGTTATCTCGGAAGCTGTGTAAAAAATATAATACACAAAATTCATTTATGTATTTAAAATAAATCTATATATCGTTATAAGAAATAATCACTACTTACAATTAGAATTTACATCTATCTTTGATAAGTGCGACGTAACAGAATAAACGTTTGTTTTTTCTTGCATTATATTTTCCAAGCATTGAAGTAAAGCTTGTATCATTGCAGAATTGTGTTTGATAATCTCCATTATGTTGTGAGAGAGAAGAGAGGAGCAGGTTTCTTTAGTGCAAACTTCATTTTCAACGAGTTTCTTATTACTTAATGCAAAATAAGCTTTTTCTGCTTCTAAAAGAAAAGAAAGTAAATTGACAATGCTGTTCATGACATTCGTAAATTTTTTTTTTAATTATGTTAACCAAATCACATTATCCGTTTCTAAATCAACATTAAATTTTATCAGATATAAAGTTTAATATAAAATAATTAATATGTATTATATCAGGTCTGTCCAATTTGAATTCTGAAGTCAAAATGCAAAGCCATCGATACAAAAAAAAATTAATGTGCGTAAAATTTCGGGGACTGTAAAGTGTTGATACGCATCTAAGTAATCCTTATCAACACTTTATAGTTCCTAAAATGTTAATCACATTGAATTTTTTTACGTCGATGGCTTTGCGTTTTAGCTTCGGAAGTTCAAATTGGACAGGCTTGTATTATATTATATATATGTATATATATCTTGCAAGGAATAGAAAGTTAAATTTAATTAATATAAATATATAATAATAAATTAAATTATGTTACTATTACGATTACAAAAAAAAAACACCATTACCAAAAAAAATAATGGTAACAATTAACGCATTACTTCTATTCCCTGATATTATGATGATTTAAAAACCTTTCTGATTATGATGACCAGTATCTTTCTGATATTTATTAGTTGTGAATTCCTTCAAATCTCTTTGTATCAGTGGCAAATAATTTCCATCGGTAGTTATCAATATAAAATTCGGCATAGAACCTTCTACGGTCTTTAATTTTATACCAATCGTATTTCGCATGTCGTTTGCAGGACATTTCATATTATTTGCATCAATTGGCTTTGTTTTTTTTGCGGAAGAATACATTTGAAAAACTTGACAATTATTTGAATTTGCACAAATAGTTTTCTGAATCTCCTTATCACATTGTTCCACAGTATTTACTGACATTTCCTGAGATGTTAAAGGCTTACTTTGGATTTCTCTATAGCATTTCTGTACACTATCTGTCTTTGTTTTCGACACGCAAACTGTATTTTGTATTCCCTTATTGCGTTGCTCAATAATGGTCCCTACTTGTTTCGTTCGTCTTTCCGGAAATAATTGTTTGTTTGACAATGTACAGAATTTTAATTTGGATGCAACAGTTGCTACTGGTGTCGTCTGTTTCATTTGTTGATTTATGTAATTGCAAATGCTTTGTGGATAGTATATATAATTAGTTTTCGATATGTCTGCAGAATAGCCTGTATAACTTGGTAATCCGCTAGAAAAGGTTGGACATGGAATTATATTCTCGTATTTTCCTTGATATATATTGTCTATTATTCAATGTGCTTTGTATCCTTCATAAAGTTTATTAGCTAAATTGGAATATTCTGGACAAAGAACTGTGATATTTAATGATTTTATATTTTCGTAAGCTTTTTTCACAGTTTTTATATCCAATTTGTTAGGATTTATATCTTACCAACCACAAAGAGAGAGAGAGAATGGACACTGCAGCAATTGTGCATTATTCTGCCCTTCACTTTCGTGTTCAAAACGCCCTGGCATATAGTGTTTGAATGAGTGATAATAAATTCATTTTATAACAGCAAATTAAAATAGAAATGATTTATTTCTTAAATACTTTTTTTTACCAGATTTTGTAAATTTACTGTTTTTTCTTGATTTTGTCTTATAATCTTGCATACAAAGAAAATTAGATACATTTTTATATCTACTGTTGTTGTCATATGGTATAGTAATGCAATCTTTTACAGGAGATATCATTTTCACTGATCCTATTCTGTTCTATCCATAATAATATAAATAATTCATTAAAATATTAAAATTTTTATTGTTGATATCTCAATGTATGATCTACCAATTTATAAATTATTTTGAAAAATTGATTTATACTCCTTTCAAAATAATTTCCTTTATAAATATCCTTCGAATTATATACATATAAATTATATTATATATTTTACCTGCAACTTGCTTTCATCATCAATCACCTTTGTTAACATTTCAACTATTATAGGAAACCAAGCAAAAGGAGATTCATATGGTTTGCTTGAATGAAATCCTTCGATAACTCTTGTTTGTTCCTGTCTATATCTAAGACAAGAAGAACACTTTTTATTCAATATTTTTAAATTCAATCTGGATGAGTAAATATCGAATATAAATTTTCGCATCAAAAATAAATAAAAATTTTTATCCTTTATGTTTTACTCTTATATGTTAAATTTTTACTTTTTTCTTATCAATTTAATTTGTT
Organism: Acromyrmex echinatior; assembly: GCF_024713525.1. Taxonomy (NCBI): domain Eukaryota; kingdom Metazoa; phylum Arthropoda; class Insecta; order Hymenoptera; family Formicidae; genus Acromyrmex; species Acromyrmex echinatior. The sequence continues at coordinate 22,916,250 of NC_141852.1, forward strand.
CTAAACAATCAGATATATTCAATTCGGGTATGTTAAGTTCTGTAATTATATTCTTGAGTGCATCATTTTTGGCTAAACAATCATAATATTTCGCATAATATGGATTCCAAAGACATGGATGCTTTTGATATGCATTTAAAAAAACAAGGGTAACATTTTCGTTCCATTTTAAAGACATAATTATATTTAATTCATCAATAGCATCACTCAAGATTTATATATTTTTACGAATAGAAAACTTATACAATTTTGCGTGACACTCACATGAAGAAAACTGCAATTCTTTATAAAGTCTTAAGTGAATATGTCTATTTATATCAATAATATTCGATATAACCAGATGTAAAAAGAATCATGATAGAACTATGATGTCTTTTTATATCACGGATATAACGAGAATTTTTTATTATTTAATATCAATTTACTATTTATACGTATATAATTACTTTATAACTATTTACTTAAATATTTTCTTTACAAAATATATTTTGTTCTACACATTAATAAAAATATTGTCAAAAAGGTCATATTATTTGCATTTGTTAATATTTTTATTGATATTTATCATATATGTATTAAGTTTAACTAAAGAATTTATTTCCTCTCAATATATAATTACACTTATATATAAATCTAACTTTAAATAATAATTTAACTAAAAATATTGATTGCAATCATACATTGGTACTTCAATATTTGTCCCAAGATACTTGTTCTATTCTCGTCTATTACTTGTAGCAAAATCTATTATAATTCTTGCTCTCTTTAATTTTAGCAAATAATAAACATTCCTTTAATGTTAGACCACAGTTACAAATTTCATCTTTACACATTACTTCACAGTCGTTACAATCGCAACAGCAGATTGAGTTATTACTCTCATCCATTAATTTAGATTCTAAAATTTTTAATCGCGCTTTTGTTACCAAATTTTGTATTTTCTTTTCCAATTCCACAGCAGTCTCTAAAAATAAGCTATTTCAGTGACAATTATTCCTTACTATAATCAACAGATTTTACTCACGAATATCAATAGTTCGTAATTGAAATGCTATGCTTTTCCCAAATATATCAAAGTTATCTTCAATTTTTTTTCTGCCATACACTTCTATAGGAATATCTGTACGTGTAGAACGATCCTATTATAAAAGATTTTATATTGTTTCTTTCTTTCCTCTTGAAAAATTAATATTATAAATTATTCGCTGTTACTTAGTACACATAAACCTGTTTTCCTTCATTGTTGCCTGCGATGTATTGTCGTTCCTTTAACAATATGATATTATAACGTTATTGAAAATATCTGTATTTTATACTTTATTAATCTTGTATTTGTTTCTAACATGGAGCAAATCCGTTTGCGTTTCTTGTTCTACGGTACTATTACTCGTTCCTGTCGCTACGTCAACCGTTTGGATTGGAGTTGCAGAAGGGAAAGTATCTTGCAATTTCTGAGCAGAATGAACAGTATCTCTGTATTTGAAAAATATTGTAATCTTATTTCGTAATGTCTTATAGAGTTATACAAAATATATAAATGGTAAATCAATTTTAGACCTTAATTTTAAACACAATTCAATTTCTTGAAGTTCACATGTTCCACAGGTATTATTTGAACAAATTTGTTCGCCCTCTGATTTCTCAAAAGATAAATGCAAAAATTTATCTCGAATCTCGCTATCATTAGATTTTTGATGATTGTTATCTTGTTGCAAATATATTTATGCATTGCAATATTACAAATATAACATAAAACAACAGACGTATTATAAATATTAATAAATTTATAATTTTAATATTCAATAATATTTATATGATTTTATAATTATATATATTAGTATATAGTATTTTACAGCACGCAAATATAATTTAACAAAGAAATCTATGTAATCATTTTTCATATACTATTTTTGTTGCATACCTTTCTAAAATTATTATGAGATAATGGCATGTATGGGAAGAAAAGCATATGCATTCTTTTAAACCATTTCACTTTTGGCACATATAATTTTTCGTAAGATATAGCTGCAGCGATTTTTGATAGTTCATAACAGTATTCTTTTTTTACATTCACAATCCTATTAATACAATCACATATTGTTAATCCAGGAATATTAATGAAATTTTTTATCTTCTTATACGCTTCGTAACGTAATGATTTGTTATTGAACTCGGGATGGAATGGATTCCACAAACATTGATATTGTCCATAAAGTGCTATTAATTTCTCGGTATCATCCTCGGTCCATACATTTGGCATATTAAAAAATATTTTGTGATAAATCAATTAGGTTATTTAACCTTCTTAATCAATACTATCAAGATGAAAAAGTAGATTTAAACACAAGTTTAAACACTGATTTGCATTTAGCTGATATTTTTTTATTAGAAAACATGTGTAATTGGCAAAGAAAATATATCACAAATGTTACAATATTCTTCTTCATTGTACCAATCGATTACAAATACATAGAAATTTAGAAAAAGAAGAAAAAGATGAAGGATGCAATGTATATGTGCATCATTACAAAATAAATGACAGGTTTAGAATGGAAATGAGGTGTTAAATCTCATCAATTTCAAATATATTTTCGTACATATTTCTTTTTTCGTATCACACATTAGTAATATAAATATAAATTGTCCATTTGTTTTGTAAATTTTATATTTTATGTTTACATGACAAAATATCTTTTGCTGTTCATCAAGTATGCAATTCCTAATTTATAACAAAATCGTCTCGTATGTTCTATTTTATTGCTACAATTTATGTTTTCTCTATGCAGTAGGAATTTATTTTCTTAGATTTTAGCGAATAAGTGGTCGTTTTGTTAAAGTTTGAAAAATGCGGGCGGATTTATAGTTACAAATATTGCTTTTTGATTTAGTAGTAGCATAATTAAAAATAATAAGTACTACAATTAATATTATTATATGTGTTTAAGTATAAATGTTATATATATGTATATATATTTGATACTATATATTTTTGATTGTATCATATGGCAAGGTTCATCATAATTTATATATGATAATCAAATATTTTATAAAATCAATTAATTGCATAATGATCTCTTTCACGGATTAAGAGAATGGATACTTAATAAAATAACTAAAAAAATGTATACACAACAAAATTGTTGTGTAATAGACATTATTGACAATCAACTGATAACTGAGTTACATAATTAACCGTTTAAGCGGGTTTATAGTTTTCTTTTCGACAAAAATATATATCCTATCTTCTAGAAATTAGCTCGACTACTTGATATACTATGTTATTTATAAATTATATATACAATATTATTTTCGTATAGAACAATTATACATAATGTATATTTTTCACTCATGATCATCTATTGTTAATCTATATTATTGTATCTTACTGTGCTTAAATCTATATTACACGCGTTATAATTATTTTTAAGAAGTTGTTCTTAAGAAGTCGTTTCAATTGTTGAAGACAATGTAGGTAGCTGCTGTGGGACGAAGTTTACAACCTCATGGTACACAAGTTCTATAAGTGACAATAACCATTACCCAATGTGAGGCTTTAAATTAAAACAGACATTAGTAAAATGCATTACCTTTCCATTTCTCTACTGGAAGATCCATATCTTCGAAACTCTGATCATATGGTAGAGAAACAGGTTCGTCAGTTGGATCCGCATATTGTGCAAGATATGGATGTGCTAAAGCCTGTTCCGCTGTAATCCTTTTTTCTGCATCCAATTCCAACATCAATTCCAGCAAATCAATAGCTAGACAAAAATTCGATATGATTCTACATGCAATGTTCGACAAATCGATATAAATTACCAGATATTTTTTGAATTACCTAATGGATTAGCCCCACGAAACACATCTTTGAAATTTTTTTTTTTTAACGGTGGTAAACTCTGAATATAATTTCTAGCCTATAACAATAATTCAATTATGATAAAAAAATTATAACGTCATTTATATAAATTAAATTATATCCTGCACATGTATACTATATATTACACTATATATTATACTTTCTCTATATTTCATATTTCTTTATTTTTATATAAATCTTCCAAAAATTTTAAATTAACATTTTTATAATAATATTATAGTAAAATTATGAATTATATTAGGTGTTGGAATTAATTCGTAGCGTTTTTTAATGAAAGAATGTTATTTATTTCACATGAGCATTAAAAAATACATTAATGAAAGTACTTCCCATCACTTGTAAAACGCTACGAATTAATTCCAACGCCTAATATAATCTGAAGCATTATAAATAAATTATATAAACATATATACTATATATTAGATATCAAATTGAGTCAAAACTTAGTTTCAAAAAGTACACATTTGTATTTCTTTTACGTACGCATAATAATTACATTTTAAGTTTTAATACAAAGTTTAATATATATGTAGATTTAAAAAACAAATTTACCTCTTGGCTAGTAATTTTGCTTAATGTTTCTTCTGTGGGTGTACCACAGAGTACTAACACTCGTGTTAGATGATCAATGTCTGTTTATGGTTAAGGTATGTTTGGAAAAGCAGTTATTAATTAAATAATAATTAAAAAGTAATTTTATTAACGCTAAATACATAAAACCATTCCCACGATTTGCAAGTAATTGCATTTAAAGCAAGCTGCATACTTGTTATAAAGCAGCGTGAATTACAGCTTTAAATAGACATCAAATGTGAAAAATTTAACTTTATACACTATATTTCATCAATACGCTATATTTGCATATATTAAATTTCATGAACAATTTAAACCTTTTTTTGTTATACTATATGTTACAACTTTGTACTTAAAATCTACGTTGCTTGAAAATTTTTCATTTAGTATCTGTTAAGGCATACTTTATGTTACAACTTTGAACTTGAAATCTACATTACTTGAAATTTTCTCATTTAGTAATTATATGTAAATATACACTATTTTTAATTATTGTTATCTATAAATATAACTTATCAAAGTACAGATTATTTGTTACTAGAGCATTATATTAAATACTACGTCAATGTTAAATCCAAGAATTTGCCAAGATGTAATATTCATTTTCATTATTTATTTTACATGTTAACAAGAAAAAGAAAAGATCAAACATAATTCACATTTTATGTAAAATGTATAAACGTGCATATTTCATGCTGTAGATAAAGTAATTACGGTAAAATAATTAAAACTTACCGATTCTGACGATATTTTTTTCATAAACTCATCTCGTGGAGTACCCAAAATTTCCATAATTAAATTCAGTTGATGAATATCTGCTCTTGCTAAGGCTCCACTATATTTTTCTTTAAAAACACTAAATATCCCCTTTGTTAAAAATATCTATTATTATTTTTAGCAATATGCTACATATTCTAAATATATCATTAATATTCTTATTTATAAAATTTTTATATTTTACTCATGCTGAATCTGCAGACAACTTTTAGATCTATGATGCAAAGTGTAAGCAAATGGCTTTCTAAAAGCATGTTAAGCAGAATATATGCAATGATATTAGATTTAAGAGTTCAACGCAGCTATGGGATATCAGTTACAATAGATCCTTAGCAAAAAGCATATTTAAAGGACATTGCAACTAGACGAGATAAATGGAAATATTTGTCAAAACTGATTAATGAGTTTGTGTTAAAAACATATATCTATCATATACTTTAAGAGAAAAAGATGAAAATAAAAGACTGAATTAAAGTAATACAACAAAAACATCAATAATGACAAGGATACGATCTGTTCCAGGAAATAATGTTCTTCCAGTTAATAGTTCTGCCATAATACATCCAACTGACCAAATGTCAACTAAAATGTACAATAATAATGTTATAGCATTATACGATTTATGTATCATAACGTATAAGATAAAGCAGATAAGATATATATCGCTATCTTTCTCTCTCTCTCTCTCTCTCTCTCTCTCTCTCTCATTCTTTTTTTTCTCCCTCTAATATAATTACTGACCTGTTTGATTGTAATGCATCCAATTAAGCATAATTTCAGGCGCTCTATACCACCTAGTAGCAACATAGCCGGTCATCTCGTTCTCTGTTGGCCTGGCCAAGCCAAAATCCAATATTTTCAATTCACAATCCTCATTAACCGCTATGTTAGATGGCTTCAAGTCCTATTGATTAAATCTGTGAGGAAGTGCTTCTATATATTTTTAATATTTTGTATAAATATATGTGGTGCACGATCGTACCCTATGTATGATTCCTGCAGAATGAATATATTTCAAACCACGGAGAATCTGATAAACAAGAAATTGCACATGATCATCAGAAAGCTTTTGCGTTCTGACAATGTTATTCAAGTCGGCGCCCATTAGATGTGTGACTAGGTATCTGTATAAATAAATAACATAATTAAAATATGAATAAAGTAAGATTAATCTCACATGACAAATATGATACTTACACATGTTGAAAATCTTCCAAAGATGAAGACGGATGGAATACATCTAACAGTCCTATTACCTATAAGAGAACAACGCATATCTTTAAGATTAACTACAAACAGGGCTTGATTACAAGAATGCAATCCACTTAAATCTATAAATGCTTCAAAGCATTTTTTTAACAATAAAAAAAATTGGTACTAATTATCTTATCAAAGAATACTTCAAAGCATTTATAACATTAAGTGGTCAATAGTCAAAATGTCTTGATAATTGTGTTTACTCACATTTTCATGATTCATATGTTTTAACATACGTAATTCTCTGTACGTGCGTTTTGCGTGCACAGCTGACTGAAATGGCCTGGCTAATTTTTTAATCGCCACCTTTTGCCCAGTAGTTGTATCCACTGCTGAACTGAAATAAAATATATATTATTATTTTTAAAATATTATTATTTTTTTTTATCAACACGATTCTGCTTATTAGCACGATTCTCTTTATTAGCACGATTTGAAGCATTACAATAAACTGCATTTATTGGAAAACAAAAAAAAACAGAAATCTAGTTTAAATCTTGAACAAATGAGATTTTGCATTATTAGCATTACTTCTCAATAACATCGTATGACAAATATCATTCTAAGCTTATTTTCATGAAAGTGCGAGACGCGTGCATAAAATTCTCGGAATTAACACCCCCGCAATAATTATATTTCAGCCGTTCTTTACGACAGAGAATAATCACGCGATCTTGCCACGCTAACGCCAAAAATGTAAACGTCAAGGTTGCGATCGATTCACGATTTTAGTATCATGAAACGTTGTTTGTTCCAGCAACTTTCCATTTGACTGTCAATCGATCACGATTTCCTGATCAACAGTTATTAGGTGTTGGAATTAATTCGTAGCGTTTTTTAATGAAAGAATGTTATTTATTTCACATGAGCATTAAAAAATACATTAATGAAAGTACTTCCCATCACTTGTAAAACGCTACGAATTAATTCCAACACCTAATAATAAACTGCATAAGGCACAAGAAGAAAGCTTCAAAAAAGATTTTTATAATAAATTACAAAATTTAAAATTACAAAATTTGTACCTGAAGCATTAGATATAAATTACAAAAATATTAAATCAAATTAAAATATCTCACTGTCAAAACCAAGCATTGCATTGTAAACAAATCCAAAAAACAAAATCAACAAGAATGAAGAATTTTTTTGCAACTTACGTCCATTTGTCTATCAACGTGCATTAATTTTAATCTAAGTTTTATTTACTCTTCTATTTTTTTCTAATTCTTAGAATTAGAAATAGCTCGTTTCTATCAATATAGATTAACTTTAATCTCGATTCAATTTACTTTTCTTTTTTTTTTTCTAATTCTTAGAACTAGAAAAAGATGAAGAGTTAGTTGAACCGAGATTAAAATTAGACTACATTGGTAGAAATGAGCCGTTTCTATCAACTTAACTAGGCCATTAAGATTAACTTTAATCGCGGTTTAATTTAATAGTGTTCATCTTTTTAATTGTTATAATTAGAAAAAGATTACATTAAATTAAAATGAGAATTAATCTGATATTAATTGGTACCACATCTTATCGCACTAGCGATTGGAGATTGCGAAAGAAAGCAAAGCAAGCTGTTGGCCAACAGCTTCTTTTTGCAATAAATCAAGAGACGTAAACATAGACATAATCTTCTATCACTAGTGTAATACAGATATTAGAACTAGAAAAAACTGAAAAGTCAATTGTATTATATCAAGATTAAAGTTAATCTTTATTAATGAAAATGGGTAGACGAGAACTGCAAAGGAACATTTTTATAATAAAATTGTGATATCTGAATTAGGTATAAATTACAAAAATATACATATAATCAAATTAAATCTCACCAAAGGACGTTCTAAATTGCATAACAAAAAACTTACCTTCTAATCGAAAAATCATGTTTGAAATAAATATTCTAGATGGTTAAATATTGAGATCCTAGAATTTTATCCTTAACTTGAGCTGAAACATGTTTGGTTATTTTAACTTAGACACAATATCTCGAAAACAATGCATTGATAAAAAATATTTCAGATAAAAGTTATACAGTTTGAATTGGTTATTAGATAAGCTACTTATAATAAAACTCAGGTTGATTTTTTTGGGGTACAAAGTGACCTCTGGATCTATAATAATAATAATATCTAATATCTAATATCTAATTAGCTCATGACCTTCTCCAAACTCTACAACTTCTATTTGAAATATCTTTTTGAAGTATCTAAAAAAAATGCATTGTTTTCGAGATATTTTGTGTCTGAGTTAACATATGACCAAACATGTTTCAGCCTAAGGCCTGGTTGCACCAACGTTACTTTGTCTTTAAGCAAGACTTAAAATTCTCTCTATCTCGTTTAAGCGTTAAAGCGAAAAAGAGGTAGAGACAGAGAGTTTTAAGCCTTGCTTAAAGTCAAAGTAACGTGGGTGCAATCAGGCCTAAGTCAGATACAGAATCCGTAGAATTCCTAAGATTTAACCATTTAGAATATCTGTTTTAAATGTTATCTTTTTACTGATATTAGTTTTTTTTTATATTACTTACAATCTAGAATATTCTCTTGTCAGACTAATTAAATTGAATGTATCAGAACTACACATTGTGACGCAAAATAAGTTTAAAGGAAAAGATTAACAAAATCAGAGAATTTTGTTGTGACTTAGGCTCTGTTTCACCAATGTAGATTAACTTTAATCTCAGTTTAGCTTTTACTGTTTATCTTTTTCTAATTTTAATTCTAAGAATTAGAAAAAGATAAATAGTAAGAGTTGGTGATATACGTATATAGTTATATTTAAGACTTCCAAGGGAATCTTGACTAAAGTCTAATTCCACCAATGTAAGATTAACTTTAATCTCGGTTTTCTTAGAATTAGAAAAAGATAAACAGTACAAAATCAATAAGAGTTAAATCGAGATTAAAGTTAATCTTACATTAGTGGAATTGGGCTTTAATCAAGAGTCTCTTGGCAGTCTCTGTCAAATACGTATATCGTCAAGGTTCTTCTCGCGCGCGCGCGCGCGCGCATGTAACATCAGGTGATGATTGTTCCAACGTCGTTCTCTGCTAACGATGTTGTGTCACTTACCAGACTTGACCATAGGCGCCCGAACCCACGGGAGTGAGCAATTGATACCGTTCCGGTACCTCCCATTCCGTCCTGTTAATCTCGATCTTGTGAAATTGCGGCATGCCTTCCAATTGCGCGCGTCGCGTTTACTTCAATGAAAATCACGACGTTGAATAACAGCGTTCTCTTCGTTTTCACATCCACTCGATCTCTACGATGCACGACACCATATCTTCAAGACGTAGTCGTTGCCGCTACGAATTCATCGCGATACAATGTAGACACTGACAGACACTACAGACCGATACAGGCTACGAACTATTTACTTAGACCAGAGAGGAAGAGGTGGATTCCGATTCCCAATCGATCCCGCCGCACGATTGCTGATAATCGCGCGGTCTAGTTCTCGATACTCGACATTGTTGACCGTTCGATAGTTTTTCTGCATTTGATATATCGAATATCGAGATATCTAATAGAAGGAAAGAATGATTATGTTGATGGAACACTTTTTAAACTGTTCATAAAATTTATATAAATATTTTAAGTATTTGTAGTTCGATTTTATACTTAAATTATTATCTTGAATATATTTTTAGATGGCTCCAAAATCTTATCTAATTAATGAAAGACTAATAGAAATTCTAAACTAGAAATGAAAACAAAAATCTGAGTGTAAGTCGAATGTGAAGGAGAAATGACAAAAGCATAAATGAAACTTCTAGAAGGTGAAAATTCAGACAATGAAACGTAAAAAATTACTTTTCTTTCTCAGATGCATATATAATAAATGTATACGTATAATATCTGAAAAATTTTGAAAAAATTGATTATTTAGTATTATAAGAATTATAATAAAGTGTCCTTAAATTGAATTTAATCCTTACTCACGTTAGTTTTGACTACTCTTAATACACACGTTCGGTCATACGTGTCTTAGCTAAATTTTCACTTTTACAAGTATACCTATATATAAATTATTAAACAATTTTTACATATATTTTGACGTTTTTAAAAAGTATTTGTGCAGTTATTCATAACAAATTGTAGATAAATTGTTGTAACTAAATATAGTTAATCTAAATAAAATTGCATTACTGTTTCATATAAAAATATAAAACTTTGAAACAAAAATGTTTAAAAGAAAAGTATGGTTCAGTATCTTAAAATTAACATTCCAAACTACAAGACAAAAAAATAGTTCAAGTGTCGGCTGTCCAAAAAGTTTAGTTATTGAGTAACTTAAAAATGATATTTTTTTTAATATACATAAATGGCTATAAATTGAAGATATATTGCATTTACATTTTAAAACAATGGATTTTATTATTGCTATTGTGTTAAAAAAATTTATAATTTATGTTAGGAAAATGTTCTTTATTTACATTACAGACAACATAATATATAATATTATTAACAATATTTAGAACAAAGATATCAAAAATCATGTTTATTAAAGGCTAATATATTTGTTTTAATTTGTTAAATTGTTTTTTTAATAATTCGCGAAATATTCTCGCAATACAACCGAGAATTAATTGAAGTTTTAAAGAAAAAAAAAAACTTTTTTAGTTACAGAAAATATACACTCTGTACACACTTTGGGTCATTTGTTGCTCTGAGAATATATACAAATCGAGAAGAATATATATACAAATCGAGTAACGCACAAAACTTGTTCTCTGAATACCAAACTTTTTTTTAGTAACAGGAAAAAGACCGATATTTAGCCAGGGGTTCTATTAATGTGGATAATATTTGTGTAGTTTGTTTGGGGCACGCACATACATACTTTATCCTTACGAATAAATTTATCCTTTAAATTAATACTATATTTATTGGAATATTTTATGGCTTTATCATAAAAAATTGCTTTTGGAAAGCACATATCACTATTAATACTATATTTATTGGAATATTTTATCATAAAAAATTGCTTTTGGAAAGCACATATCACTAGAAATGTGATTTGTAGAAAAATTAAAGTGAGATATATGTATAGAAATAGTTTTCATTTTAGAGAGCTTAGTAAAAAATTTATCCAAATACATTACATTGCAATATTGGAACATTTTGTTGCAATATAACAAAAAGCGGACATCTTAATATTGTTGGAATTTTGCACCAATGATTCAGCAACGTTTCGCAAATTGCACCATCATGCAATATTGTAATGTTTCAGTGAAATCATTTAGCAATGTTTCTGCAATCTTTCTGTGCTGTATGGGTAATTAATAACATAGTTGTTAATTAATATTAATAATGAATAATAATAATAATAATAATAAGTTATATTAAATAGTAAATCAGAATAGAAGTCATAAATACAATTTCGAAAAGCTGCGTTTCTTTGCTACATTTTTTTAACAATGGAACTTATACACGCTCACATATTTTGAAAGGAAAAAGAAAGAGAGAAAGAAAGAAAAAAGAGAGAGAAAACAAGAAATATACGAGTGCAGAAAGTGTAATTGTGACGAACACATCTTGGCAATTCAATGACGCGCCACGTTGTGCGCGAGCTTTATTAGTATAGGATTGTGCTTTTCACTTTCATATTTTTCCTTGTGTATATACACGCTACGCGACCATACGCGACGATTATTAAGAATTATGTACTAAATTTCTCCCAGTGTTACGCATTATCATCATTAACACATGAGTACTGCCGAGAAGGAGACGATGGAGGAGTACGAACCCTCCATCAGGAACGTGATCGAACAACATTCTTTACGATGGATATTCGTGGGTGGCAAAGGCGGAGTCGGAAAGACAACCTGCAGGTATACATAACCTGGAAATATCATATTAGTCAATCCCGATGATGGGAATCAATAAAAAATCCCGTTTAATGAGTATGTTCTCATCAAATCAGCATATCAGCTGCAATCTCGTCTTCTGTGTGCAATTGCGTCCATTAATTTTATTTTATTTTCTGTCATGTCATTGTACTTAATAAAGTTATTATGTGTATATAATTATATAATTTTATATAATATTTATATATATATATATATATATATATATATATATATAGATGTACAATTATATATTATATATGAATTTTATATATATTACATAATATATATATCACATATTATATAAATAATTTTATATATATATTATTCTCATATAATTATTTTAATATAACAAAATATTCTTATAAACCTCTTCTTTTTTTTATAAAATTATGAAAAATATTCTGCAATAAATCAATTAGATTTTTCTTTAAATTTGATTACTTTTTTATGGATTTCTCTTATAATAAAGTAATAAATGTTTTTGTACTATGTATCTAAGATATATCTGCTGCTCTTTAAATAAAAAAGTTAGACTAATCTAAATCTTTGTTTTGCAGTTGTTCCCTGGCAGTACAGCTGTCCAAAGTTAGGGAAAGTGTACTTATTATATCTACAGATCCAGCGCACAATATTTCTGATGCATTTGATCAGAAATTTAGCAAAGTACCTACTAAGGTGAAAAGTTTTGATAATTTATTTGCAATGGAGGTCGACCCTAATGTTGGCATTACAGAATTACCAGAAGAATATTTTGACAGTGAAACAGGTTTGTCTTTGAAACACTTTTACTTCGGTCCAACATCTATAAGTCATTTTAGATAAACAGTTTTGTTAAGAATTATGAATAATAAAAACATAATTTATCAAATATTGGAACAAAATATATAAAATATATAATTAAAATTAATACATAAATAAAATGATATATAGTAATAACTATTGCAATAATTGCTATGCAGTTGAAGTAAAAGAAATAATATATTACTTGCAAAGTTTTAAAGAAATTTTCTACTATGTTATACACATATTATAGTTATATAGTGTCTATTATATTAAATACATTAGACATATCATGTACAGTTTCAGGAGGAGAAGCAATGAAATTAAGTAAAAATGTTATGCATGAAATTGTCAGTGCATTTCCTGGTATAGATGAGGCAATGAGTTATGCGGAAGTTATGAAGTAAATTTACAATGTTTTAATATTTCTCAATTTTTATGAAACTAATAATATAATAAGCTCTCTTTGTAGTGAACTAAAATCACAGATACATCTGAAATCTATTTTCTATTTTCGTTTTTTATTTTGATATTCTTATATAATGATTCTAGGCTTGTAAAAGGAATGAATTTTTCTGTTGTGGTGTTTGATACTGCACCTACTGGGCATACGTTAAGGCTACTATCGTTTCCACAAGTGATTGAAAAAGGATTGGGAAAATTGATGCGTTTAAAAATGAAGATTAGTCCCTTTATCACACAAGTTAGAATTAGTCCATTATTTGATCTAAAAAAAATTAATATACACTTAATCAAGTATATATATTTATCAAGTATATCAAATATTGTTCCTGTATTATTTAAATTGAAAAAAGATTTTTCTATTATAGATAAGTTCATTGTTGGGATTAACGGATTTTAATGTGGATACATTCTCTAGTAAAATGGAAGATATGCTTGCAGTCATTCAGCAAGTTAACGAACAGTTTAGAAATCCTGATCAAACGACTTTTATATGTGTTTGCATAGCAGAATTTTTGTCGCTTTATGAGACAGAACGACTTGTACAAGAATTAACAAAATATGGTATTGATACCCATAATATTGTAGTGAACCAACTATTATTTTTAAAAGAAGGAGATACTCCCTGTCGGCTGTGTCTTGCAAGGCATAAAATTCAAGATAAATATTTAGATCAGGTAACTAATGTTGTATTTACGAGTGATATTATTGAAATTTATTATTTTTGAAGTTTTTTTTTAAATTTTAATAATATTTTATATTTATCATTTTGTCAAACCACAAATCAGGTAAAGTACAAGATAAAATTCTCGAAAGATAAATTAAATGTTTTTTTCCTTTTAAGATAATGGATCTTTACGAGGATTTTCACGTTACAAAGCTTCCGTTATTAGAAAGGGAAGTACGAGGAGTTCAACAGGTCAGGGAATTTTCGGAAAATCTCGTTAGACCGTACAAACCTTAGCATTTATGTAATAAATGTTTAATAACAATATAACACTTTACACTTAATTCAAGGTTTTTATACACTTGCAACCTCGCGCGTTGGAAATTTGTATAAAAAAAGGTACACCTTTAATATACTGCTCGATTAAAATATTTGTTATTGCACATGTTAATAAATTCAATGTTACATTCGCATGCACTATATATTTGCAATATCTAATTTGTATAATACAAATCAGTTTAAACACATAGCATTAAAATTACGATTTATTTATTTATATAATGAAACAGAATGCATATTGGAGAAACTGAAACTTATCATTTAGCATATTGAAATCAATCATTCAGTTTTTCTGTATTGTTACCAACGAGATATTCTTATCGATGCTGTTATCAAAAATATATTTATTAAATTACCGCAAGTTCTTTTCCAATTTGTATGAAAGCATTCACAGCACGATCTATATCTTCAGTCGAATGCGCTGCGCTAATCTGAACACGTATTCTTGCTTTATCTTTTGGTACTACAGGATAGCTGAATCCAATGACGTAAATTCCTTTTTCTATAAAAACCATTTTCGTACAATGTGACAGAATAAATTATAAAACTTTAATAACACAACATGATAGCTGTTGTATATTTTGTCATTGATAGTTTATTCCTTTAGACTCTATAATTTATATGAAAAGATTTTATAATTTATATGAAAATATATACATACCCATCATTTTATCAGCAAATGTTGTTGCTAATTTTGCATCACCTAACATCACAGGACAAATAGGGTGATTATCGCCACTAATAGTGAAGCCAGCCATGGTCATCGCATTTCTGAAATGCTTAGTATTGCTTGCTAAACGATTCAAAAACTTTGTGTTATCCATTACAAGATCCATCACCTACTAGTAACGTTATGTTAATTTAAATTATAAATGTTTCAATGTTTTAAGATAATGCATACTGTTTACAGGAACGCTGAGTAATTATATATATAAGTTATATGATACACAACACTTTACCTTAATTGCCGATGCAACTACAGATGGAGGTATTGAATTTGAGAACAGATATGGTCTACTTCTTTGTCTTAGCAAACTTACAATCTCTTTTTTACTAGTCGTATAACCACCTGCCGCTCCTCCAAGAGCCTTTCCTAACGTAGAATTAATGATGTCAATGTCTCCCAGATGATCAAAATATTCTTCTGTACCTCTGAATCGCAATGAAATTAAATGAAATTAAATCGGAGAACAATATCAATCGTAAGCAGATGTGAGATTTTGCAGATACCTGCCGGTTTTACCAAAAAATCCAGTGGCATGGCAATCGTCTACGAATGTGATAGCGTCATATTTTTTTGCAAGCTCGATTATTTTCGATAATGGTGCAACAGTACCATCCATAGAAAATACTCCATCAGTTGCAATAAGACGCAATCGTGCTGACTTATTTTCTTGAAGTTTATTCTCCAAATCCGTCATATCTCTGTGTTTATATCTTGAAATTGCGAATGAAAAGAGAATAGCTTAACAGATCGAATCAACAGTAACCGAAAAATTTGGTTGACTAATCTTAACAAAATTTACCTGTATCTTTTTGCTTTGCACAATCGTATCCCATCAATAATAGACGCATGATTTAGCTCATCACTTATTACCGCGTCGTCGGTAGTTAATAAAGTTTCAAAGATACCAGCATTCGCGTCAAAGCAAGACGCATAAAGAATCGTATCCTCCCTGCCATGAAATTTGGCAATTTTTTTCTCTAATTCGACATGTATCTCCTGTGTCCCGCATATAAATCTTACGGAACTCAAACCAGCACCATATTTATCCAATGCAATCTTTGCTGCATTGATGACATCCTTATTATCCTACATTTAATGAAATCTCGCGTCATCCATTTTTTATAAAAATACATTTATATTCTTTTATTTAGCAAAATTTCATATTGCGCGTTTGTTAGTGTTAATTGCTAGTATTGATTCATTATTTCCGTCTTACCGCTAGACCCAGATAATTATTGGCACAAAAATTGAGCGCTTTCTTCCCATTTGATAATATGATTTCCTTTCGTTGAGGCGAAGCAATTATGCGCTCATTTTTCCATGTACCAGCTTTGACTATAGTTGCTAATTCAGATTCTATGCAAGCAACTAAAGAACTCTTTGTCCTGCTAGTACTCTGTCTAACATCGTGAAATTTGAAAACTACACGAAAAATTAAGTTAAACAATTGTTTTAAATACTATTTTGCAAATGAGTTATAAAAATAAACGTACTTTTAAAATTGTTGTACATATTACACGCAGAATCCAGTACTTTGGACTTAGATACAGGCAGGTAACTGATACATTTAGAGATGAAAAAATGCCATAGAATGGTCTTAAAATAGTCAAACCGGTTTTACACTTCAGATGCAGTAACATATCACGTCAAGGATATCTGAATGAATTAAACAAGACGCAGTGCTTTTTTCAGTAGACTAGTATAAATATCTTTATAGATAATGACACAAAAATAAAGAACTCTAAATGGATCTATTAAATAATTTCAATTATTATTTTCCAATGTGATTTTATCAGTAAATTTTTTAAAAATATATCTTATATCAGAGTGCTGTTTCATTTGTGTTTTTGTCGTACGACAAATGTGTCTAGGACAGAGAAGTCCTCGGATCTATCCATCCTATAGCCAATCAATAGGTTTGAAAAATTTATCATGACAAAAACACAACAAATGAAATAGCGATCTAATACTATAAAATTGCAGATTCTAAGAAACGCAAAATTTTCATCGAATTTAAATATTTTGTGATTTTTTTATCTCTTTTTAGCTCTAAGGAATAAATCGATATATTAACAGGGCATATATAACATATACACATATGTATATACATACATATTATATATATATAAAATAAAAAATTTTAAACAGAAAATTTATTCTCAATTTATATATATTTCATTCTTATCGTTCTGAAATAATTTTAAATTTCTTAATTCCCATTTATATTTTTATATTTATTTATTTGATTTATAGTATTTTATTATAATTTATAATAACACATATTAAGTACTCCATTCTTTAACATATCGCATATTCTAAATTCCATAGCAGAAGTGATTATGAATAATACTTGGTCAAAACATTCATTTCATGTTAAAGATTAAAATAAAAAAATTATTGTCGCAGTTCGTAAATTATTTGTATTAATAGGAAGAATTTAAAAGTAAATTATAAAGTTGAAAATTTTATTTCTATACTACAGATCAACCAAAAAGTAAACTTTGTACAAATTTTAAAAATACAAAGAAAATTTTTATACATCCCATTCCCTTCTTCAACATTCCATTAAAATTAAAGTTAATTGAAATTGAAGTTGAAATACTTTCTATTCTTCTTGGTTGTACTTATATATATGTGTATATATTTTTTTAATATATATGGTATACATATATTTATCTGTCATGAAATTAGGTTTTTCCTATATTCTCTTTTTCTATAAATATGTTTTTATATATACAACAATAAATTAAATACATGAGATCAAAAAATTTCATTTTTTTTTAATCATTAAAACAAAAATTGAGTTTATTTCTAGTTCATGTTCTAGAACGTTAAAATCAATGGTTACTATCATATCTTTGATAAATACAGACCTTAAGTTATTAGATATGTTACATTAGATTTTATAACTATTTATGTATTTCCATATAACAAATTTTCCAATTTTTACATTCTCACTTGTAGTCTAATATTTCATTATTTGATCGTTCATAACTGTTTTTATCACTTTTCACATCACTTAATTATTAAGAAAATCTAATTTTTCTCCGTGTTTGTTATTGCTGGAAGTAGTTAATAAAGGCGACGTGCTATGAGCATTATAAACTCTGACTATAAACACATGGACTGCCAACTTCAGATGTGTCGCCAAGCTGGAAGATTAGGCTCTGTCCCGACAGTAATTTTCTGCGGGAGTGGAAAGCTTTGATTATAGTATATGCACGTATACGATGTGTAACGGTCAGTAAACTCTGCTTCTCGAGAAGACTATTCAACGGATTTTAGAATCCATTAATTTGCATGGTACTGTGACTCTCTGTACTTGAGTCGGAAAACCAAATAAGGGGAAAACAAAAGAAGAAAAAGAAGAACAGTTAGTAACGGTGCTTATTACAAAAAGTATGGCAATTTTCGCATTTGAACTTGCCAGTTTTTACTGTTCGAGGCGGATTCTAACAATCTTCAGCTAACTTCAGTTCGATAGAGTATGCATTTCCTATAGCAAAAATGAGGGACTAGCAGTCCATGTGTTTATAGTCAAAAATTATAAATACGCGTAATCCCTATAGTTATTTTATAATTAAAAATTCATGAAATAAATATATACACACATACAAATAAATATATACTTGGATTTAACTTTCCCCTAGCAAATACTTATAAATACGCATAAGTATATAATAGATTTGGAATATTTTAGAGGAAATTATTTAAGAACTAGTCAACTTTCTTACAATATAAATCGATTATTCAACATTACTGGATATTGATATTCAAAAAAGGCTCAGGTTTCTATGTTTGTAAATACAAAATAAGATTCACGTCGTCTTGCTCTTTGCTGAAAGTCGCGTTGCCAGAGCATAAGCATGTGGAAAATTATGCACAATCATGTACAATATTCCCAAGTATAAACTTATGCCGATAGTAAGAAAGAGATCAAATACAGCTGGTTTCACACTGCAAATAAAATAAAAATCGATTACATATTACATAATCAGTGTCATAAATTGTATTATGAATAAATATATATATAAAAAATATACTTTACCTATATACATTCAGAGTTGCTTTTGTAACATCATAAAACACGAATTCTGGATCTTGTTTATCAGGAGTGTGAAAAGTAACTTTCACATCCCCTAAATATCTCGCCATTGCTTCTTTCAAAGTACCAACTAGTAAATTATTTTTATCTGCTAATAATGATGCTGCTCTTGGTTGAGAAGCAAAATAATTAAACCATAAAGAGAGTGATTCTTTTGATACATCCTGTAAAGAAAGTTAGATCAATTATTGTATTTGGAAGCATACATTGCATAAATAATATTCAATAGTACTTAATTAAATAAATGTGTGTGTGTGTGTGTGCATGTGTGTGTGTGTGCATGTGTGCGTGCGTGCGTGACAAATTAGAATTATGCAATTATTTTTTAATTATAATATTTTTTTAATATTCCAATATTTTCTTTTTTTATATTTAAAATAAAAAGATAATATGGCCAAGAACATAAAAAGTTTATAGTAATAAACGTACCAATGGACCAGCAAATATTTGACTAGAACTTAAGTTATATATATGACGTGCCAATGCTTCCGATACAATTTGGGTATGCTTATATAATCTGTCTACTTGTCCTTCTTTAGAGACATCTAATATAGTAGTTCGAGTTGAATCTTCATGACTTTTTAATGTAGATAAAGTAGCAGCTGGCAATCTTCGAATGCTGTATCTTTCGTGTTCCCAAGCTAATGTCTCTTCTGCAAGATTTATCTTTTTATGCACACCATCAACATTGACAGTGTTGAATGATTGCGAAACGGTTTTAAGTTCTTTGTAAAACAAACCACCCGATGAATTCTCCTTAGGTGGTTTCGACACATGCACATATAAATTATTGCTAGCGGAAACTGTATCAAGGCATATTACATAAGCTGCATCCTAAAAATGTTTTCAAATATTAATTATATTATAGACAATTTATAATTATAATATTAATAAAAATAAATGAAAAAATTATTCATAAACATTAATATTATAATTAGATTACCTGTATAACAGAACCTTCAACCCCATCCAATTGATCTTCCAACCATTTCTTACTACCTTGATAATTTAATTTACCAGCTCCAGTTGTGATAAAAACGAGATTATATTGTGGTCTTGTGCGACCAGTGGAGTATAAAGCAGCGAACAATCTCGCTATTTCAAGTAGCATAGCTACACCGGAAGCATTACTGTCCGCGCCGAATGACAATTCCTACAATAGCACCATATACATAAGCGTATCTATCAAACTTACAAATATCATAAATGATATAAGAAATAGTGATAGGCTCATTTTACTTACAGGTGCCACACCAGTACTATCGTAATATGTCACTATTGCTATGGTAGGTAATTTCTCTTCGGTACCAGTTCCAGTTAATTTACCATGCAACGTGGCAACTTTAACTTCTGTTTTAGGAAGTGCCTGTCCAGTGGTTACTACCACTTGGTAACCACTAGCTGAAATTGAATTGTATATAGCTTCTGCTGCTGAACCAGTCTTTTCATCCGTGATAAAACCACCCGCGATATCATCTAAAATTATTTGAAGCTCTGAATGCCATGGTGCAAAGTACACTGGTATCATCGTCTCAGAACCATACATCATCGACTCTTCTAGACTCATAATGTGCTAAAATTAATATATCATTAATTTACTTTAACTTATAATAAACAAAAATTTATAAGGACTGTTTTTTTCAAAGTTCTGAACCTTTACATTGGTCTAATAAGTGAAATGAAAGACTATATTCGTTTTATTTCACCTTATTGCACTAGTACATATATACTATAAGCCTGTTCTCTTTAGGTAAGCTTTTTGTAATTTCACATTAGAAAGAAAAAGATGAACTGTGCAAGAAGTTTAACTAAAAAGAAGAGACCTTAGAACTGTTTCAAAAAAAAAAAAAGCGCTTAGCCTATTTACATCCTTATTTTAGAATAAATATTTTAGAATACAGTAAAGTGTTAATCCTATTACTAACTTGCTTTTCCTCCGTCGTAAGTTCACTTATTTTCTTGGGTAAAACAATCACTAACGCACCAGCTTTACTTCTAATGGACTGGAAGACAGACGGTGTAATATCCAGTATTTTCGCAACGACGCAGTGTCTAGAGGTACTCCAACCAGCTAGAGACCTCGCCTCCAAGGAAATGGGTGCGCTTCGGCAACCTAATAAGTATTATCACAAGTGCGTTTCTTTGAGAATCAAGATGTCGATCTTTGGATAGATTGTCACTGATAAACCTGATCTTACCGTGTGGAATTCCATGCAAATCGTACTGATGCATACGAAACACGGGGAACTCATGGGAGGCGGTCACCGGGTTGACCGGGGAGATGATGATAAAGATCGGCAAAACTATTAGAAGATAGTATGGCAAATATCCCCGGCATAGCTCAGCAAAACTATCGCACTCCTCTAGCCACATATTTCCACCGAGAAAATTGATCGGCTCAAAACAGAAATGCGGTTCTCGCACGGTTTTGTTGACCTAAAGGACGAAATAAGCCCATCAACGGATTCGCAACTATTCGTGGCTCTTGACTCGTGCAACAACGATGACCGGCATCATCAGGTTCACCAGGATAACCAGAAAAACTTGAGAATCATTGAAAACCTTTGATTTAAGCTGAGGGGCCATCCTGATGTTTTACGTAGACGTCGAATCGCCCCATACACTAGCGCCAGTACATCTATTTTTTATTTGAGAACTACGTAATTATGTATTGATGATAAAATAGATGTTGATAAAATAGATCGATAGATGTGCGAAAATAGATGTGATGCGAATCCATGTTAATTGCAGTGCTAAATGACATGCTAAAATGCTCTAGCAAGTATAATATAAATTATGTAATTTGTGGATCATTTAGGTTCGATTGCACCAATGTTACTTTGATTTTAAGCGAGATTTAAAACTCTCTTTGTTTCTGTCTTTTTTTCTTTAAAATGAGACTTTACCATGCTTTTAAGCATGGTGGAAGGAATAACATGGTGTGTGCAATTTGCAAGCACCTCTCGCTGAATCTCCGCCATTTCTGTCTACCCAGCAAACGAGAATGGATTAAAATGGATTGAAATTTTTTTTCTATCTGAATGCATATATTCTTATATATTGGGTCATCTAAAAAGTATCCGCGGTACTTTGTCACTAGATATATGACCATCAACACATGTCTTTTTAGATGACCCAATATATAATAGCGAATACTTTTTTTTGGATTTAATTGGATTCAATTGGATTCAATTAAATTCAATTGGATGCAATTGGATTGAAAAAACTGCATTTCCTATTCAAAATTTTGAATTGAATAGTATTCACAATGTGTTTATTTGTATTTCACAGAAAAAGCTATTTATATTATTATTAATAATATTATTTTTAGATTGAAAGACATAGAGATATGCTCCATGCAATTCCTATAAATGAAAAAAATGCATTCAGAATTGAAAACTATTCATTTTAATATTTGTGAATCAATTTTCTGAAAATCTGAATCCAGTTCAATTCATTTCAATCCATTCTCGTTTGCTGTATATGAATGTCGATAAGAGACTAAAACTGCCAACTGTGAAACGTTAAATACGGGGCGATATTCACAATCCGTTTTTATTTTAAAACTATCTTAAATAATGCCTTAAGATTAATACAGTCCTCGGATTGACTTAAGACTGTACTTAAGACCATCTTAAATGTAAGAATCGACTATGGCCAGTATTTTAAAAACGGACTGTAAATATCGCCTCGTATTTAGCATTTCACAGTTGGCAGCCTTATACCCATATTCATAGTCCTTCCTTGAGAAATGAAAATTCCTTGTTCCTCATTTCATGTTTCATAAACCCTCCTCGATCAAATAAGGAGCTTTATTAGCTTCTTTTTCTCAAGAGAGGTTATGAGTTTCCTTGAGGAGGAGATGTTGCCTTTATAACCAAGCAAATCTCCAAATTTAATTCATCACACCGGTCTTTTTACTTTCGATAGCTTTTAATTTAAATCTGACGTATCGATAAGTATTTTTGATAGTTTTTTTTTTCGGAAATAAAATCCTCTAAAAGCATTTTCTTTTTCTTCGTATAATAAGCATTATGACGAATTTGATTGGAAGCACTGATGCATATTAAAGCTGTTGTATATTAATTTAATTTGAGTATAAAAATAAAATGCAAATATTTCGAATTATAAAATACATATTTTATCTAACAGTACAATAAAATGTATTGAGTATTTCACAATTTAATCGATTTAATTCTATGTTTATTTATTAGGTGTTGGAATTAATTCGTAGCGTTTTTTAATGAAAGAATGTTATTTATTTCACATGAGCATTAAAAAATACATTAATGAAAGTACTTCCCATCACTTGTAAAACGCTACGAATTAATTCCAACACCTAATATAATATATATTTACGTTATTTTGTGAATATACGATGGTGCATCAGTGCGCAATGAGTGAGCCCAATCAAATTCGTTATTAGTTTTATTTTTGTCCATTATTGTTGCAAAATGTTTAATCATGACCTTATTTAATCAACAATGCCTTTATAATCTTTATTATTCGTAATTCACAATATTAAGTATGCATACTATATATTATGACATGCTACCTTCAGTTAGATTATTAAAATCCTTAAAATAGTTGTTCTATCCAATTTGAGCTCCGGAGCCAAAACGCAAAACCGTAAAAAAATTCAACGTGAATAAGGAGTGATTTTAGGAGTATATAATACTTAAGTATTGATAAGCGTCGCTTAGATGCATATCAACACTTTCCCCGAAATCTTATCAACATTGAATTTTTTTGCATCGATGATTTTTCGTTTTGACTCCAGAGCTCTTAAATCATTCTTTTAAAATGTCTTATGTGTTATAAAAACAATTCAATTTTATATTATTAATATCTATACGTGTTACGCGCACTAAATCTTTATATTAGTGTAAAATACTTTCAATTTTGATTCATATAAAGTGAGATTTAAAAATCGTTTTCGAGTGTATAAATATATATCATAATTCTTTTGTGTGCTTTATTAACATTGTGATTTATATAGAGAATGAATAAAATATTTAAATCGTTTGCAATCTAAATAATATTATGCCACGCCATATATTCAGTTCCCCATAACATTTAAATATACGCGTAATAGTCAATATTTATACAATGATAATTCAGTTGCATGCGTATTTCGCAATATTTCAGCCGAAAATTAAGACGTATACTTAGCGCGACCGCGCCGTTGCATCACGTCGTATTTGGCGCATGAAGTTGATCGCGATTTACGCTTCGTCTCCAGCGCGCGAATCGCGATCAACTTCATGTGCCAAAAGTGACGCCGACGGCGAACACGGAATGGATCGGCTCCGAGAGTGGCAACGCGAATCGATCAAGATAACGTTAAATTTGTTTTGTCGCTTATTATGATATTTCAAAACGCGTAATTGTAGATTCGGTATTCACCAAAAGCAGGACGCACATTAATTGCTGCCACGCTGTCGCGTCATTCTTGGCGCGCGAAGTTGATCGTGTGTGAGATGAGCCGCTTCGCCATGTTTGATTACATTTACGTCATATTTTCGAAATGCGGCGAATACGAGATAAACCGGTTCTGAAACAAATAGCAACGCGATTCGATCAAGAGGTAATTGAAATTTATATTAAATTTATATTCGTCGCTCATTTCAATATTTAATTATCATGTAATTATATATAAGATTCGGTATTCGCCAAGAATAGGACACGCATTGCGTCGCGCCGCTTGCTGTCGCGTCGCACTTGACGTGCGAAATTGATAGTGCGGGAAATAAAGCTGTTTCGCCATATTAATAGCGTTTATTTCTCATTTACAGAACATGACGCGGCGAACATTCATCAGCTACAGAACAAGTGTCACGAGTGGGAATGTTAATCATTTAATTGGTAAGCGAACCTACAACTTTGCATTTGTTATCATTTACTGCAATAATTGACCATCGCGTAATATACATACAGAAGATTCGGAGTGTAGTCAACGCGATGTTGTAAACGCTTTGAAGCGTTTTTTAATTGGTCAGTTTGTAAAATTTTTTTTTCTAATTGATCCATCAAATGCTTCAAAGCATTTGTAGCGAGACTTTGATCACAGCCTATGTATGCATACACTGTTTGAACCATATATTTCACAATACTCGTTCGATCGAAAATCATGAGGTAACACTGTTGCATTTGGCGCTTTTGGCGCATGAAATTAATCATGCAAGAAACAAAGCTGCTTTATCATATTAATAGCGTTCACTTTTCATTTATATAATAGAATATGGCAAGTACAGGACATGGCGCCGCGACGCATTTAACTGATAAACAAAATTTATAGTACTTTCCATTTATTTTCAATAATGTTTAAATCGCGCAAAATATCGCCGGTACTTCACTAATGAATTCACTGCGCATATGCAAAAAACGGTCTGTATCCGAACGCGATCTATCACCAATACGTAGCTACGTATTTTCTAATTATTATTTTATAATTATTCACTTAAAAAGAGAAAAAAAAAATAATATATTTAATAACTTTTAAAATTGGTATTTCAGTAAAAGATGATAGCACAAATGTTTTCATATTTATTTCTATAATTATTGTTTATGCATAATAGTCATAAAATTTTATTAATTTTTTTCTTACAAATATTTTCAGAATCTTTCTTTAAACACTTATAAAACCCAATTAAAAAGCATGTCAAGTAACTATTTTTTATAAAGCAATTCTTTCAATTTTTTTATAAAGTTGCTATTAAAATTGTTTTTTTTTTATAAAATTGCCATCAAAATTGCTTTTTTTAAAAATAAAATTGTTAAAATTGTTCTTTTCAAATTTTTGGATTTAATGTAAATCGCGCCAATACATAGCTACATAATTCTTAAATCTACTTTGTTAATTACCAACGAGATATGACTATTAACAGAGATGACCTTGATAAATTTTTATGACTGAGTTTGATTATCAATAGAGATTGATCAATAAAGTCCGGAAAGTCCAGTATAATTGAAGAACGATATCATTATTGACAATTGATATAAATTTGTTAATTATTAACAGAAATATTTAAATAATACATAATTAAATTCATGATTTTTTTATCATATAAATGCCGCGTAAATAATTATGCATACTCATAATACTATAGTATCTTATATATTGCCGCAGAATTACAACTTTTTTCTCAGGTTATAAAACTCAATTACTGTCATCAATTATCCAATCGTATAACAGTTATAAAATTCAATAAAATTCTATATTTATTTAAAACTGTGATTTGTCTGAGTTTAATTATCAATCTCTATTGATAATCAAACTCAGACATTAAAATTACAGTTTTAAATAAATATCCAGTATTATTAAGTTTTAAACATATATACATTATCTATGAAACTAGTAAATCATAAAATTAATAATATATAATCAATTTCTTATTCTTGGGTTTCGATTGCACATTACTTTGACTTTAAGCGAGGCTTAAAACTTTATCTTTCTCTTTCGGCTTTAAAAAGGGAGAAAGAGAGTTTTAAATCTCACTTAAAGTCAAAGTGGTGTAATCGAGCCTTAAATACTTAAATCTTAACAAAGACGTGAATTTCCACAAGAATATCAGTATTTTATAATAATTAATAATCGGTCCGTGGTCTCTACTCTTGCACATCCGTTTACTACCATTTATCTACTGATTATTCAACTATATCAAGGTTCTCGAATATCCCGACTGATAGCGCCTCGATACAATCTTGTAATTTTGTTATCGAGCGCAGTCCAAGTCTAGCAGAATAGATACTCAAAACCATTTCTTTTATTTTTCAATAAAAAGAAGTTTTCCAAAGCTGTATATATGTTTGTTTCAAAGAAAGTTAATGCAACTCTTCGCAATCATGGCAATTAAATATTTACATCAAAAACGTTAATATAATCCGTCTAGAATTGATGTTTAATTTAGAGCTTTGTACAGTATACTAATAAAAAAAGAATTGAAATTTTCCAATTCCAACAAGATAAAAAACATTATTTATACATCATTTAAAACAATTACGGATGTTTTCTTAGAAAAATTAATAATGCTTTTTATGTTATATGTTATATGTTTTATATGTTATATCAAACATTCAATAAAATATTTTTTAATATTACTGCTTAATAAAAAAGTAAAAATGTGAGTATACATTATATAAAATAAATTTTATCACTATATAAATATATAAAATATATAAATAAGTATATAAAACATAATAAAATGTTTTATATATTATATAATATATACTTATTTATATATTTTTGTTTAATTATACGATTCTTTAATTAAAATTTATACATTATTTAATACGTATATTAAATCTTTTATTGTTATATATACTATTATATGTTATTTATGTTACATTCTATTTCATTGAATTTTTATGCGAGAAAAGTTAAACAGAGAGGCCGATTGAAATATCTCTTTGAACAGATGTTTCAAGAATTTTTCAGCTCAATTAATCTCTTAGCCATTTCAAGCTCACTTATATCAGCATGGCGAATAAGTGTATCAGACAGACATAAAGGAACTCGTGCGCGTGGGAAAAGGGGGCGGGGGTTTTCCACTTACGGAGTCTATCAAAACGTGGTTGGTAGTACGTGGGGCACGTTGTATCCTCCGGACTCCCCGGCGTCACCGACAATGCGTCGTTCAATGGCACCTAATTCGCAACAATGGCCCCAGCAGCCATATATTAATGGTCCGTGGCCCGTATATACTCGACAGCGAGCATTATATCGCCCTCGAGAATCCTGCGCTAGTATTAGAGTCGCGAATCCGTATACAACCCCATAGTAACGTTTCATGGATTTCAACATGCGCGCAAGCTTTCATATTGTATGTTTGTGTGTTGCGTGTGCATTCGTGTAAGTCATCGGAAGCGCAGCATCCCGAACGCGCGCATCTCTCTACAGATGCGACTCAATTTCGTGGATGACAAATCGTGCCCGTAACGTTGTCGGGTGACGATTAAAGGGCGCGGCCCCCGGAATTTAATGGCGCGTCTTGATTTCGATTAGGGTAGAATAGACCGGTTTATGAATAATAATAACAACGTGTGCTACGCGCCACGGAAAAGAGGTGCGGATGCCCGCTGCGGGCAACACCGTGACGGGGTTTCTATTAATCTATTCTTATTGGCCGATTAATTTATCAAGCTCTAATACATGGTGATACTATGGCGCGATAATACGACATTAAATTGCAACTGCGTGCCCAATTTAATTTGTTGATAGGAGAAAGTCGTTATCTCGATCATATACATGCTTTTCGATTAACAAAATGAATTGAATATAATCAAGTATAATAAAAATTTGTAAAGAAACTTTTCAGAAGCATATAGAAAATATTTCAAAGATGTCGAAACGCAATTGTTTCAAATAAAATTCATCATGAGAATTCTGTAGAATACATTATAAAATCCACCGTTTGAACTAATTAAGAACAACCATCGGAATGATATATACGCGAATTATAGAACTTAGCAAAAACATCATGTTGTTGCTTGGGCTAACTGTGGTTTCCATAATTAACGATCAACGATTAAATGCGTCTAATTCTAGGTTACAGGGCGGATCTCGCTAATTTTTTCTGTGCATTCCCCTCGGCCATGCTAATCGATACGTCGTTACGATATATTAAAATGCATTTTTTGGTCGTGTCGACAGATCGTTCAGGAGCGCCGGTAAATCTTGCGCTCGAGCGATCCGCGTTTAGTAATTATCAGTCTAATTATTAGCGTTCTAAATTATAGCGACTAGCGCGGGACTATCATTATCGGGCCGCGATAACGAGTTTCCCGCGCAATTATGTAAAATATTCCTGTTTATTTATACAGAATGAATTACACGCCGGATCTATTTGAAGTGGCGCGATCACTTTGCTCATGTCGCCTCGTCGATTCGTCATAAAATGGCTATTAGCTCTTTACACGATTTGTAAGAAAACTTCCTATTTCTAAAGAACCGTTTTCTTTACATTATCTTAAACTAGATTGGACAATCTCTTACTTCGAGATTATGTTTAATATCATACAATTTCTCATAATATTAATATACTTTGTAAAACAGCAGCTCGTATAATATACATCAAAGAAACTGGTTGAGTAACCGGAATGTATTAGCTAATTTGTACCAATCGTTCCATGTCATTATTTCCAATTATCACATTCCTCAAGACTTATGACGTAAAACTTTGTTTTTTCTGTGGCTAGATGACCCAATCTTAAAAATTATGATAAGTTGCTTTGTCAAACGATGCCAAATTCAAGCAGAACACAAGTCATCATGACATCAAAACAACTTTAAAACGACTCCAAAATTATTACTAAAGTCATTTTTCGTTTTATTACAATTCATTTTAATGTTATCATGATTTATAATTCATTTTCTTGAAAATATCGCCGTCGTTTTTTACATGATTAGATTCGCAAAAATTTTTTTCACAATGAGAATTTTGTTGAAATATTAAAAAATTTAGTTATAGATTTAGATTTAAAAATAATTTCGTTGGATTAATAATTATATAGGAAATCCAAATATGATGAGTAATGCTGCAAAATATTTTGATATTCTAGTAATCATATATTTGAGCATAATTTAACAAATATTTTAATAGTTTAACAAAATTATTTTTAGCTCTATTTAGTTAAATTTTTAGATAGATAGTTCAGCAAAACTGTTCTTTCCGTGAACTAGTTAAACTTTTGTCTCAGACACGAACAAATTGAATCGTTAACCCATATAACTGTCCTCTGACTTGTAATTTGTGTTTATGGAATGTTTGCGTTCAATTCGGTGACATTATCAGCATTATCGTTCGATTTATAGCCTGGAGACAAAACGTAATGTCCTAGGAAAAACATGCCCATTCAGCGACGTATGAATCAACTAGGCGAGAAGTCGCGGGGGAAGGGTGATTTTATCTGCTTGCCTATTAAGAAATATTTATACTTACTCCACACTCTCTCGCGCCCTGTCGACCAGCCATTACAGATTGTACTCGCTGACAAAATGATGATTTACATTAATTTAGATAAGTCGATTAGGTCACCACCGAGATCTCGCTTCGTGAGTAACGCGTGATTATTGGACTCTCGATGGCTCTTATCTCCAATCACGTAGATATCCGATAATGAGAATGCCCAGCAGTATATATTCTGAAGATCTATCCCGTGTAAACGCATAATTGCAGTTGTAATTAATTAATACATATATTTTGTATATTGAAAATTTCATCAAATTAAAGATCTTATCTCTTTAAATTTATTCTTTACGAAAGCTATTTTACATGCAAAGTATGAATCTGTTTCTTAAATTGGTCGCTTTATGATATAATATGTTAATATCTTAACTTATTAATTAACTTTAACCGCTAGTTAAGTCGCAATGATAAGTTTATACTCGATTGTAGGAAACCGATCGCGTAATTCGATTCTGAAACGAGGCAAGCGTTAATGGCGCGCAGACACCGCGGGTGAGCGTTTCTGTTTGGTTTGCAGCATGCATGCATGCATCTCTGCGCAATCCAGACGGAAATTAATGAATTTCAAATCGATGCAACGCAAGTGGTTAATTTTCGTGGAAGCCACCGCATGCGAACGAGATGGCTACCCACTTGGAGAACACGCTCATTTAATGCCATCGGGTACTAATGGCGTTTCGATTGCTCGCTTGCCAATGGCGTAGAGCAATCGTTGTTCGAAGGAAGGTGCGTGTCCGGTACGCAGGTGGCGGGACATGTATATTATGCCGATTAAAATTTGCATAACTCGCATTACTTTGTATAGTATGTAAATTGCGCATCGGCTGTAAAATATAAGCGTCCTTGTGAGCGCGCGAAGAGATCAGTATACATATATTTACGGGTTTCTCAAATAAGAACGCCCAGCTATAATTGCTATTAAGTTGTCAACACGTAGTTGCTTGGGTAAACAAGAAATTAATTGTCTTAATTATTGAGTCGCTTTCTTGGTTATTTCTGCGTGTAACCTTATAAATACCAATAATAAACGTTAAGGCACTAATATCTGTAATATTAATAAGATCATAAAATGCTATCAGTTAAATAATTTTTAATCTAAAATGGTTTTATTATAAAAGGCTAAAGTAATTTTATGTGTCATTCAAGATTGGTAATTTTCACATGTATGTTTTCCTATAAAAGTAGTTCAATGCTGTAATGAAGTGAACTATAATGTTTGATCATGAAACGTTGATGCATTTAAACGATGCACCAAGACATAGAAATAATCCGCAAACAGTATAAGTTCTTTGAAAAAAATACTTGTAGAGAGAAGTCTCAAAAATATATAACGTTATGTTCACAAATCTGTACAATCGTGTAATTATGACGTGGTACAGACATAGTATCTAAAAATTTAGCTATATACACTGTTTGATTATTTAATCAATCAATATCAAATAACCCAATTTCTTTAGTTAAATAACATTTGGTTATTTTTAACTTTCATGTGTCAGCATGTAAATCAATCCATTTCTGTAGTTAGTTTCAAAGTAAACAACATTCATATTAACGTACGTATGCACACACTTAACAATTAATAATAAATTAAATTTAATACATTTTTTTGAGTTAACTCTATTATTTTAGTTAAATTAACGGAATATTAAATTGGATTTGACATTAAGAATTTAACAGTGTAAAATTATTTTCTGCATCTGGCTAAATTTTTTAGATACTTAAAAAAATTTGAAATTTATTAATTACCTATATCAAAATTGCCATTAATTACCTATATCAAAAGAAAGAAATGTGTGCAAAATTGAACTTTTTAGACCTGTTATATTCGAAGGAACAAATCTTACATATTTTTTTGTATTTTGAGTAGAAATGGCTGAGAATAAAAAAAAATGTGAAAAATAAAAAATGAGAAAAAAAACGTAAAACAGTACTTTGAAAAAATTTCAAGGACGGCTAAAAAAGAAATAATAAGACTATGTAATAAAAAAATAAGAATTTTTATTTAAAAAATTCAAAATATTTTTACCTAACCTTGGCGACGTAATCGAATGTTAAATTAATAAACAGATAAATAATAATTTTTATGCTTTATTTTTATCTCAAACTTTTTATTTTACAACTATATTTTTCGAGATATTTTGCCGGGAATTCTATTATATTTTATCGGAACTTCTATACGCTCTTTTTATATGTGAGTACCCTTAGACAGCTGAAGGTTAGGCTCAAGATTCTATGATTCAAAATACACAAGAAAGCATAAAAGTAAACGTGAAAAGATTACATCAGAGAGTTTTAATAATTTTTCATCTTTTTCCCATTTTCCTTCACTTTCCACATTTTTTCCGTTACAAGCGTAATTTTCATGGCTATT
The DNA here is from genome assembly GCF_024713525.1 of Acromyrmex echinatior. Classification (NCBI taxonomy): domain Eukaryota; kingdom Metazoa; phylum Arthropoda; class Insecta; order Hymenoptera; family Formicidae; genus Acromyrmex; species Acromyrmex echinatior. The sequence goes on from NC_141852.1 coordinate 22,949,007, forward strand.
TTTGGATTCTACAACTTAAAATACGTAAGAATACGGAAGACTTATTCACATGAATAACAATTCTCAAAAGTATTTAACTTTGCACATTTTTCTTTTTGGAAAAATGAGAATTTAATTTAATTATTAAATGACATTGAAGCGCGAAGACGATTAGGTTTTGGTGTCACAACTTTCACTACAGATTGTTCGGAGGTATAGTATATACAGGTGAAAAATGCAGTACTTTCCTAATTTTTCCGATTATCGCTTACTGATGTCACAGTTTTTCCTAGGGTACTGTTATATATATATTTTTTCTTTTCTCTTCTATGAGAATCAAAAAAAAGAAAATAGTCTTCGACGAAGAAGCACTTATCTGACTAAAATGACGCACGAAAGATTAACGGTACTGTATGAAAAACGACAAATTTACTACCATGATCTCTTAAAAACGGTCAACAACTGTGAATATAGTCTGAAAGAGATTTTATTCTACTCAAATCGCTTAGAGATCTAGAGAGAAGTAACTATAATGAAGATATATATCTGATTTCACAGAAATCTGCCCAATTTTATCGGCATCTTTATTTGTCTGAAGGGCCTCGTCATAGTCAATCCTTAGCGTACCTGTGTGTTGCATCAGAGATTCGAATCTTGCATACAATTTTGAATACCCTGCTTGTATCGGTGTATCTTATTTTCTTTTTTTTTTTTGAAAGTCGTAATATCTATTACGAGATCTTCGCGCGCGCATCGCCATTAACTTATTTCTCAATTCTTGACGGATACAAGCCACGCAACACTCGTATAAATGGAGCCGCAGAGATCGCGGACCGTTTAATCCAACAAAACGAGCCCACTTTATTCCATCGAGCGCTTTGCAAAAACTGTTGCAAGATGGATATTGCTGCCAACTGTATGTATTGGCAGTGGTGTACAACATGATTACCGATTAGTCATACTTTATCAATAACGCCACGGAGATCTCACTCTACCTCGATCGTTCGTAGCTCTAGCCTGTCAATGAAGGATTGAGTAACCGCGATCTGCATCGGCTTAATTCAAATCATATACGTGTAAAATCTTTGCGCTCTTCAAAAGTATTAATACGACGGTGACAGCCGCGTTATGCAATTATCGATTACGGATTATCAATAACGTTTGAAAATTTGATTTAGGAAATTAATTTTGTGTAAATAAGGTTCTGTAAAATATTGTAAAATACTATAAAATTAATAAACATAAAATTCTTTTATACATATATAGCAAAATATATGGCAATATTTTTTGCAATGAGTTTATTACAGTTTTTTAAGATTAAATTTGGAAAATTAAAGATTAAATTTGGATTGACGTTGTTGCGTCAAAATAACGGTTGCGAAAAAGCAGATCTCTGCGGCTTTTCACTAGCCCACATTTCTGTAAATAATTTACTCAGAGTAAAGAACATCAACTTTATTAATAGAGAGAATAAAATAATAAATGTAGGACTAAACGTAATTCGTTTGTACTCGGCGATAGCCTGAACAAAACTCGTTTATCTCTGTTTGGAATGATTTGGAAGGTCAGCTGGTTGGAAATTGATCTTCTTCTTTCCAATATCGATTTCTTTAGTTGCCTTCACACCAGGGGGGCCTGAAATAGCAGCGCTCCAAGGGCACAACAATTAATATTATAAATATTATTTAGTAAATTTCTTTTTTGATTTCTTTATATATTAATTAAATTAAAAATACAAAGAAGCTAATATTCATTTCTATCAATGTTAATTAATTTTAGTCTCAGTTTAATTTACTTTTTATCTTTTTCTAATTTTTATAAATAAAAAATAATAAAAAGTAAGTCAAACCGAAATTAAAGTTAATACATTTTGATAGAAATAGACGCAATATCTTTCCTCCTCGACTGATAGCAATATTGTAAAGCAACGAATCTAAATTAATAAAAAGATTCAATTAAAAAATCATCGAGATCCACGATCGTGAATTTTCCATTCGTACTCTGCCATCTTTTTCTGGATATCCTGGTATCCCTCTCGTTTTCGTTCCACCGAGAGACACCTGCGGTGTAACCCCGCAACTCGGGAAACCGTTATGGTCATCGGACAGAGATTCTGTCTAATAAAGACATAATTTTACGAGATAGGATCTACCTCGGTTGTGCTCGCGCGCGTACCACCATCTTTACGAGCGACTATCTCCCCGTCTAATTCGAAAACAGATCGAATGTCGACCTCGGTCGGCCAGCTCCGCGCGCAGATTCACGATCTTTCCCGGAAAAAAGGACGCCCCACGCGATTTATGACCTCGTTAAGTTTCTAGGACTATATAGGCTCGTATTAACGATGCATCGCAGATCCATTAACCACGATTGTTGAGCGATCTATATGCACAGGACCGAATAACGGATTCTTAATCCTAGATCTATTTTCTTGAGCTGGCAATCTCTAAATTTTTTCTGTTCAAATTTTGAAACATTTTAGATTACTGTAGACAAGATCTAGAAAAATATGTTACCTCATAAAACTGCTATTAACTTACATTAATTACGTATGTGAAAAAAAATATAATTTGTATGAATATAAATCAACATTGATAAATGTACTTACATTAAGTGACAGTATCTGTTCTTAGCCTTTAATTTCGGTTTGACTTATTATTTTTATTATTTTTTATTTGTAAAATTAGAAAAAGATAAAAATAAATTAAACTGAGACTAAAATTAATTAACATTGATAGAAATGAATATTAGCTTCTTTGTATTTTTAATTGAATTAATAAAGCTCAAAATAGAAACCTACTAAATAATATTTATAATATTAATTGTTGTGGACTCGCCCCAGTTTTCTCTCTCTCTCTCTCTCTCTCTCTCTCTCTCTCTCTCTCTCTCTCTCTCTATAGTCATTATTATTACAATATCTAAACAAATAATAATCGAGTTGTGCAAGGATATGTTGTTCATTAATATTGATCAAGTTTCATATGTTCAAGTATTTTTGCAAACAAAAATGTTACACGCATTAAAATTTTTACAACTACATAGCGTAAACAGACTCATACTCAGTATAAGTACATCTACCAATATTAATTTGTACTCACAAAAAATGTCTCATTTATATTTAAACTACCCACGTAATTTCGAAATCGCTTTTATTAGACATTTTATCAGAAAAGCACTTAATTTCATTGCAACAAACACAAAATTATATATAACATATTTATTAGTTGTAATTTCCCACTTAACAATATAATTGTAATATAACACGTGTGTTACTTAATTAACAGATACATTACATGTAATTTAGTGTTTACTGGGTTAACTACAATTTCTACGTAAAAATATTGAACTTCTGTTCGTAAAAAAAATGTCTACTACAATTACTACGATTCTTCGTAGCTTCTTCACTGTTCTATTCAACTTTCCCTCGTGGAATATCGCCGAGCATATTTTACAAGCGAAATGGCCTGAAAACGCACAGGGGACAAAACAAGTTGCTCTCTACCGCCGATCGTCCGTAAAATGGCCAGCCATTCGGCGCGATAACAACAACTTGATGAAACGATTAAAACCGTAACGAGCCTCCTCCTCCCACAGCCACGGTTGGTGATTGCTGTTGTTACAATTCGCGCTTCCAGCGTGAAAATTTTCCCAATTCGCATGTATGAGCGGCCGCATTCCCGCGGGAGCGCTCGGTCAACGTGCTGTCGAGACATCTCTCGCGGGATACACCCTGATAAATCCGTCCAGCCGGCGTTAACCGGCTTTTTTTCATCCTTTTACGCAGCTGTGATTCGACAACGATTGTTGCCGAATTGCGTAGAAAGTTAAACTTTATTTGCAAGAAATATTAGATCTTTCTACATGAATTTATTATAGTTGTATTCCAAAGCTCTGAAAAGTTAAAAAAAAAAAAGAAGAATAGGTTAAAGCAATAATTTTTTTTAAGTTTTTTATTATAAGTAGAAATTAAGAATCATCATTAGCAAAATTTTTTAAATGAAGAATGAATCTTAATTTCTGTTCTAAACAATTAATTCTTTAATTATTTCAAAATTAAAAGATATGAGAGATACAATATAATTATTTTTTTCTTCTCTTTCTTCCTCTGATTGTGAATTTTCGATCTAGAGAATTACAAAAAATATCATATTAATTATTTTATAATAGATTATACTACACAGAGATCATCTGATAACTATTACTCTGAAATAACTTCCCAAAATAAACCAGGCATATCTACGACTTAGCAGTTTCGAGATTAGCATGATGCCGTCCGAGGGACCAACTGGAAGTCATAATTCCGTCATTCTCCAATATCGTTGCTAGTACTAAGTGCCGAAATCACTCAGTGGGCGGAGAGAACGTTTTGACGATCGTCGCGGCGGCTTTTCCGACGATCTAAGCTTCCCCGGACATGCAGCTATACGTCGGACGAATTATCCCCAAGGATGGGGCGCGAGGGAGGGAAGCACGCGATAAATAAACTCTAACCCCATTCAAGTAAGTGGTTATGTTTTTAACACGAGCTTGTTACTAACAGTTCGTCCCCCATTTCTCCCCAATCACCCTTCTCTATCCGCGCTTTAACGTGGTGTACAACGATCTACAGAAACGCGCTTCGTCCACCATCGTCGTCTTCATAAGCTATGTTATATTTGCCAATGGCGTAACAACACAGGGAACGTGTACATTCATTTCTCGAATATATAAAATATACACTGAAAAAAATGATAATCAACCGTATTACTTTTATTAAAAATAATTTTGTTATAATTCAATAATATTATTATTAATAAAATAAACGTCATGCTCTGGCTTTAATAAAATTTTATTTGTTTTATTAATAGTGTTATTTTGAATTAACAAAATTATTTTCAATTAAAATAATACTGTTAATATATATATATAAAACATAATTTTTTTCAGTGCATTGTATCAGAAAAATGATCGCCTCTCTCTTAAGATAATTTTATGAAAACTATTTTTATCAATAATTGTCATCTCATTAAACGTTTTGAAAACAACGGAAGATAAAGCTTCTTGATCATAATTACAATACAAGAATTATAAAATTAATCTTCTTTTAAGAAAAAAACTTTTACAGAAAGACATATAATTATACACTATATACTACAAATACAATGTAGTGAGATGCATTTACCAAACACAATACGTAATAAATCTTTTCATAAAAAAAGACTCTTATCAACATCTGATGAAGTCGCTGGTAATGGCAACGACTTCAATTTACCCCCGTGCAAATACAGATATTCGTGGCGTAAAATCTTTACGGTAGGTCCAATTATGTTCTCATTGCTCATCCCGTGTTAACCACCATCGACGGAGCCGATCCTTGCGTAGAAGCTCGTTCGATTACGCTGTTGCGGTATGCACAGCGCACACGAGCGTACGACTTTTACACGCGCGAGTCTGCGCGAGGGGTGAATGCAGCAGACGAAGAGATGGAAAGAAAGAGCGAATCGGGGTGCAGATTGCAGAACGCAGGGGAGAAAGACGGAGAAAACGGGGAGTGCAGGAGGAGAGGATAGTGGAGGCTTCTCTCGTCGAGATGGGAGATGCGCCGACATAACCGATAAATAACAACGGCAACGAGCCTGTCAGACCCTTGTTAAAGCATCGTGCACACGCTCACGCGGACCAGCACGCATGCATTCACGCATTAGAATGCGTTTTAACACATTCTCGATCTCTCTCGCTTACGCGATGGTGGCGAGAGTGCCGTATAAATGTTTTTGGGCCCCCGGGGCCCCGGTGCACGCCGGTGACGAATATTGCTAGGGCCTCTTCCGACTGTGAGAAAGGCGAATGGTAATTAATATCGTTTCTTCACAAAGAAGAGCGAGAGAGAAAGAGAGAGAGAGAAAGAGAGAGAATCTCCTATGGACGATTATTGTTACTTTGTTACTCGAAGTTCCCAGAAACAAACGCTGTGTCTCGTGCATGCGTCGCATCCATCGTCGCAGATCCTGTTACGCGGAGATGCAACCGCGAATTTTACAGCGCGCAATCGATTCCTCCGACGAGGCGTATACGTGCGAGTTGCATGCGCCCCATTGTCTGTCATTATGTTCGCGTGCCGTTTGCTATACGGGCGATTAATGAATCACGCCTTTGTTGTCTAACAATAAATGTGTCCGTTGTTCAGGCTCTTCGGGGCATCCAACACGGAGTATTGGAGGGGAGAAGAATACCGTGGTTAAAGATAGAAATTATTGCGATTATTACCACACGTTGAAGCAGAAAACTGCACGAACGATCTTGCTTGCGATGGTGTTATTCGTTTTCTATGGGCAATGCTCGGAAAGGCGATCGTACATAACACTTTGTCGCAATTATTCGAGGAGAGGACGAATCCGGGGCTTAATTTTAATCAGTGTTAATTCCGAGAACGGATTCTCCAGAATCTACTTAATTTTAATAACGAGCTGAAGATCGCGAAAATTCTCTCTCTTTCACTTTGACAAAAATATATCGATGATTGCATCCGACCACGCCCACGTCTCGATGTTCGAGAACGCCGTTGAGAAAATTCGCGCGCTGCACGCGCCATCGTTTTATCCGCTCAACTTAACACGCCGGAGTTACGAGCTCCGCGTCTCCCCCGTTTGCTCCCCATCGCGCCTTAAGTACACGTTTTATGAACTGTACTTTATGAATTTGTCGAAGTGCCTGCTTACGATGGTTTCGTTAGCACGCCCCGAGCAGTTTCTCGATAAGGAGTGAGAAGGGTAGCTTCGAGAAAGAGCGAGAGAGCAGGGCAACTTCCAACTTCACCGCGCACTTGCAGCATCCTCACTATCCGAATACCCGGCCGAGGAGTAATTTTCGTATCTCGCTCCGAGCTCGCAATATTATCTGATGATAATATGCGTAAGAAATTAATGGCGAGGATTTGTCGCACGCCTCAGCGGTCATAAGATTTATATTAATTGCACGTAAGTCCGTACTTATTTTTCACGCGCGTTATCGGAATATATTTCGATTAAGTTCTGATGTAATATAGGTCAATAGCGGCATTATTTATGCGAAAATATGGATATTATATTATTTCTTCTAGTTGTTATATTTTTTGTTATATTTTTTGTTATGGAAAATTAAATTTCTATATTAGTTGCTCTTTTTCGTGTATAAAATAATTGGATGCGTTCAGTAGTATAACCGCTCACTAAACGCTCAGTGAATTCTTATACCTGTTTTGTCTATATTTTTGGATCTAACAGAATATGCCAATCAGAATATATCAATTATAATAGATGCAAAAGCTTACTGAACGTTCAGAGAGCGGTAATCATCCATTGATTAATCTTAAAACATACTATAATTTCACCTGAAATTTTGCTTGCTCCGTACATAAAGAAAAGGAAAGGAAGAGTTTTTTTTATAACTTAACAATATAAAGATTTTTGTAGAAATACACCTACAAATATAATTCATGCAGATACATTTCTAAATCTTCGAATTTTGAAATAAAAAAAGATAATCTAAAAATATTAATCTGAACCGAAATTGCACTCTCATCAAAGTTACAATGAATCTTTCAGACTCATGTTATATGTTGTCAGAATTTTTCAGAAGATGTGTATTCTAGACTTAAAATTGTACAATATTACACATATTAAATAATTATTAAAATGACTATGTATTAAGAAATATTCCTATAATAATTTTCAAGATAATAATTTAAGAGACAAAAAAAAACGATAAAATTGTGAAAACGAAGTGAAGCGCTTTGAAGGCCAGAGAAAATACAAGAAAAAGTGCCAGAAAACATATCTTTTATCAATGAAAAATAGATTTATATTTTAGAAAAATCTGGAGAGAATCTGCTTCGAGTTAACAGCACGTGCTGGTTCTTGCTCTGCCGTCGAAATCGATTTTCTCTCGTTCGAAGTAAACGAAGACAAAATAGGAACGCTAATTATATTCTCGCTCCTTGAATGATGAATCATTTGCTCGAATCTCACTTGATATAGAAGCGAGTTAAGGAAAGATAGTTAATAAAGATAGTTAATTGCGCGGTTTATAAATTATTACACGTGCTTTTAATCACCGCGTTGATTCCAACGTTATGTAACAGCAAAATGGTTTTACTGCATCACACAAATACGTTGATGTAGCAACTTGTAGTAATTACGTTGTTGGTTATATAGTTGGTAGTCGCGCGCTGCTGTCTGCTACCCGTTATATTTTCTTTCTTCATTGCCTTGAGCATTATCTCCGAAAGTTGGCACCTGGCTTGGATATAAACTGCTGTATCGCTTTCACGAGGATTCAGACGAGGAACTGCCAACCCCCGTTACAATAATATTTTTCCAACACCAAGACGTTGTTTACAGTATAAACGCGGTACCCGCTGGATTATCCACTCGTCCCTCGCCGCCTTTCACGTCCATTTGTCGCGGGAAAATCGCTACTGTATATCTCTGAGAATTGTTGCAAATTGTTATACATATAGCGAACTGAGTGACCTACATGAAAAAGTTGCATAGAAGCTCACGAGAGACATTTGAAGAAATTAAATAATTAATAAAAAAATTCTTATAAAAGTAACAATACAAATATTTATATGAAGTTACACAAAATTTATTGCCATAACTAATTGGAATATCATAATTTGATTGTGTAGTTTTAATTCTTAAACTTTTATATGCAATTGAAAAATTTGTATAAAAAATTTGACATACTTCACATGTTTCAAACAATCCCTCTAAATTTTTTAATGACTTAATTTAATACAAGATGAATACGTTAGAAAGTAACAATTAACACAAAAAAATGTAACATTTCAACATAATTTATAAACAAATTTTTTCAGTAAAATTAACATTATAATATGTTATAAATCAAAACATTTTATTCATTTATCATAGATATTTACATTTTAAAATATATTATTTTTATATTAATTGTTCACTTACTCATATTGTATTATTTTAATACTCAGAAATGTTGAATATTATTTTAACACAAAATGTTTAAATAGCACAATCACATTATATTAAATCAATATTCGAATATGTGTTAAAAATTGAATACAAAAATTTTAACAAGAATTGAATTTAATAAATACAAAATGTTTTTTACTGTGTGTGGTTTATAGAATTAATCTACTTTTATAATTACTGGTTATAACTGATTGTAATTCTATTTTTTACTGCTTCTGATAACGCTCCATGTTTAGGCTAAAAACTGAAAGTTAATTTGAGAGCCGCGGTCGGTTTCTAAATATATCTCGGCACATAAATCTCGATCGGTCGCGATAAATCACCAGTTGAGAGATGCGCAAGCCTAATTAAAGAAGCGCCCATTTACGTCCATTTTCCCGCTTTTCATGGAAATTTCCACAATCACCCGACTCATTCGTCACCCTCTTTCACTGACACGGAATGGCGAATGAGGTATGTCGCGTAGCTCGCTACCCCAACGAAAAAAGAATCACGTTCGTGCGTGGGTGAGAAAAACGCGAGATCAATTCCGGGCAATATGTAGAACGATTTCTCTCGGCTTCTGAAAATCCGTCGTCTGGAGGGCGAATAACTTGGAAAGCGGATAGCGAACGGCGTCCTCTCCCTTTTCCATCCCTGGCTACATCTCGCATTCTTTATCCCAACGGCGATTTATTCTCTGTCATTTTTCCGGGGGTAAGAAGGAGCTGAGGGGTGGCGAACGGAAGCGCGGGGTGGGCATAGAGGAGGGCCCGGGAGTATATCTTCCACTGCGAAAGAAGATTTTATTGGCCTTTTTATGGGACGAATAAACGGCCCCGTTACGCAGATTTACATACCGCTTGTTTCGTGATTCACCGACTTCCATTTGCTCGCCACCAACCTCCTCTTTCTTCCTCTATCTCTCGCTCCTTTTTCATCCCGCGCTGCTGCTCTTCCTCTTTGGCTCGTAGCTTCCTAGCGGAGAAATAGCAGTTGCTACCTCTCGAAAGACAGATTCTCGCCTCTGTACGATCGAACGGCGAATGCCGCATCGTGATCGCGCTTTAGGAAATATCTACATTTGTGCTACCGTTCCTTTCGCCAGGAATGCCTTGTTACTTCAGAACCATTTCATTCGCTCTTGCCTTTACGAGCGACGATAAAAGATATACATTTCTGCCTTATTGGGCATTCTAACAATTTTTTTTTCCATTGGGTTATAACCGTTAATAAGATTTATCGTTTCTCTAAGTTTGTATAACATAATTTTATTTTCGAATTATGGAACATATAAGAACTTAATGTCGATATGTCTGCTGTATCAAATAATTTATTAATCTTTTCATTAACGGCGTTCATTACTACATTCTAAATAGCCGTGACTTGTTCATTTGACTTATTCGATTTTTTATATATGTCGTCTTTATCGTCGCTAATTAGATAAATCGCAATGGTTTCTTATCAATAAATTATGAGATAAAAATTTGAAATCACAACGATTGAGAAAAAAAAAGATCGATGTTTTTATCGTCTCTCGTCTGAAACAAACTGATATAATTATGGCGAAATGTTGTCGAATAATTTATTGGATTATCTCGTCTCGGTTCATGGTGCACGCCTTGATCTCTCCTAATTAATCTATTAAATGATTTTCGTCTAAATTAGCGCCTAATGTTGTTGCGACACGAAGAGAGCTTTACATCAGTTTTATCAACTTCGTTCTCATTAAAAAGATTCTTATTTTTCTTTCTACTTTGAAAATCTGTTGCCGAAAATACAATCAAACAAGATATGTAGTTTCAACATAATGCAAATATTTATAAGAATCGCAGAAAAATTCCATCAATTTGTGATACTAAAAATAGTTGCGTCACGTCAGCTTTATATCGAAGTTGAATTAATGATGTTTTCAAAGATGTATACGATCAACAATGAGGATAGGCTAAAGCAATCTCGTTATCCATCTCGGTAGCGGAATGGTTAATTTAAAGGAACAATGTTACAGCAACCAAGATGGAAATTTGCTCTCTTGAGCTCGCGAATAGCTCCCTCCCGCATATTGTGCGATCGGCTTTTCGCACGACCTTTTCTATTACATAATGAAGCAATTTAACGCGCTGAAAAACTCGCGGCGATCACATCGATGACGGACGTCGCTGCGCCGCGCCAGTCCGAGCGACGGTAGATAATTGCGAGCTTGTAACGACGCGCGCACCAGCAATTCCGTAACGTTACAACACCCCTCACCTGTATTTAACGTCACTAAACCGAAGGAGCGAAGTAATCGCGCCCGTTCCGGTAATTGTACGGCCGGCCAATTACAACATAACGGATTCGCGAATGTGAAGCCTGCTATAAATCCAGTTCGGTAAAACGCACTTGTTTTCTTGACCATATGTGCAGAGAGGTAGTGAGTTAAGGAGCCGATTCGAAATAATCGTAAAGTTGGCCGCGCCTTATGAGCACACTTGTCCTGCTTGTAATTTGTAAGACAGACTATCTCCACGATCCGGACGTTAAATTTTAACGTAATTTAATTTCACTGCGAAAACCGGTCGTATATCGCGATGCGCTCGAATTGAATTTTTATATTTTCAGAATTTATGTAATTTAATCGATGTATCTTATATTACACTGTATTTATTTCGTCATCGTATCACGGTCGATCTCTCGATTCAAGCAGTACAATTAATTAAACGGCGTTTACTCCTGGATCCGTAAGAAACGCATGAGTGAGATCGGTGCGATTTAACCGCGCTATCGAATTACGCGGATGCGCTCTGAGCAACGGTAACAAGGTCAATAACGTTTATACATGTACAAGCCAACGTACGCGTTGTGCATCACGGCACAAAGAGGTCGTCATTGGTGAGGGGTGTCACGTGTCATTTGATTTCAATTCGCATCTCTATCATCCCCGTCGACCGACACAATAATCCCTATTAAACAAATAGTCCCGATCCACCGCTGGGTCAGCGTGCGTGACACACGTATACGCACATAAGACGCAGTAACACGCCTCGTGTTTGTGGAGTGCACACATAGTGCGTATATCTGCCCTGCGTACATCTAACCCTCCGCGAGATGCACATCTACCCCAATCGGTATCCAGAACGCAACCAGCCCTGCCATAATGCAATTTGAGTTAACTGCAGGGGGAGGCCAGGGTGAGAGAGGGGAGGGGGACGGGTCGAATGAGATCGTTGCACAGCCGCGCATCATCCTATAAACTGTAAGCACACAATACGTAATGTACTACGTGCGGCAGGACTCGATCGCTGTCCTTGCGGACGTGGGGGCGGACGTGGGGGTCGTGTTATTCTTGCCACCCTCCCCCGTTGCCGTTGCCGTTGTGCTTCCTCGGGCTCCCGCGAGGCACGTGCGTGCGTAGGCGTGTGTGCGTGAACGATCCTTGCCATGCGGAGGCAGGAAATTTTTTCAATGCGACCTGTACGGCTTTCGTTCTTCGAGAGCGATCTACGCTTTCTCGTTTCCACAAATGCATGCACCGTGAAATTTCTCTTAATTGTAGGGGGCATAAATCTCTTCAGATATTTCTGCTTTGCTGATACAGTAGAATTGTCTATCTTCTACAAAAGCAATATACGGTGATTGTACCCAATATGGCCTACTTGTTCATACGTAGTTACATGGATAGTTTATTTAACTGTAAATGTTGAAAATGTTTCAAAAATGTTTCTTATTTTGAGAATCTGATTACAAGTTTTAAATGTTAGATTCGGCGAAAATCGCAATATACAGATAGGCTATATTGAATATAATTACCTTAAGAATTTATTAGAGATATAAAGTCTCTGCAAAAAGTAACTGAAATTGTATTTTTTCACTTTGTTAAAAAATACACATGTAGTATATCTTTAAATAAAATTGCACGTACGAGTTCGCGGGCGCAAGTGTATTTTTCCACGACAAACAATTTCCGCGCCGCGAGGGTCTAATGATCGTCAGAGATGATCATACATACGTCATTAGGCAGATATAATCATTGCGCAAAATTACGACGAAGGAAGGAGGGAAATAGAGTTTTGCCACTTCGCGATCTACAACATTAGATTAGTCACGTAAAAACGCACTTAGTCGTAAAAACGTTACGCAAATGAAGAGGTGAGCCGATACTTAGTAACGATTAGGGGCAAAATAAATGGTGATCATAAATGAGGATTATAAAGAATTATAGTTCAAGGTTAATCGTCAGCATCAGAGCATCTATACGCGGTACATATCTGCAAAAAGAGTGTCGTAATTGCGCCGTCCCGGCGATTATTACGATTCTCGCGCATCTTGTCGTGATGCGACCAGATGCTCGTTAAGAGCTCGTAACTCTAATCGATTGCTCCTTCAACTAACAACTCGATCGTCGCTCGCCTTTCAGTTTCTCTATTCTTATTTCCTTGCCGATCATGAAAAGGAGAAGGCTGCCGCAACACCTTCGGCGACTCCATCAAGTGATTCTCGGTCAACACGACCGTCCGCCACGCGACGTTGAAGTAATTACAGGATCACGAATATATATTACGAATGCAAAATCTTCATGGCCTAGATCAATACTTGTATCTACTCCTGTATTTTTCACTTTGTATTTTTCACTTTAACAAATAATCTTCTTCCGGGAGCGAGTAAGAACCGACGATCTGTAAAATATGCCCCGTGATTTCCGCTTTATTGCTCTTAATCTGTATTTAATTCCTATGGATATTATTCTGCACGCATCTTCAGCGCGCTCGTCCCCGCGGGCAACAATAAATATCTCGGTCGACGTGCACTCGCGATTATTGCTTATTGCATGTGCTCGTGTGCACGTAAATAGTAACTCTTATAAGCTACAATTACGTGGTCTGTGCTCCAAAAAGCTTTTTATCGAGACGTACACACGGCGCGCGCACAATGCTCGATAAATCTCTCAACAACAGCGCGTCAATATTATCTATAATATAATTACATATATCATCGACGGACACACGTAGCTGCGCCATTGCGGCTTCGAATCACGTGCGAATCTACACGCATTGTTCGCTCACGTTCGCTCATAACGAATTATGCAGCTGCGATAACGAATGTCTTCTTAAAGCTATGTAATGGAGAGTGAGAAATTCTAATTGCGGGGTTAAATCTTTTGAAACTATACAAAATTTAATAAATTATGTACGGCTCACATATTAAAATGTAAAAAGGGGAAACAGTAAATATGTTAACAATAAATTCGTTAACAATATATATATATACTTGGCTGTTGCTTTTTTAACAATATACGATTAATGCCATAATTAACATGATATTTATTACCGACAAGGACGACAAGATATTATTAATACAGCCCAATTGGATTTGCACCGACTTAGATTAGATTAATGATATTGTATGCTCTGCTATTGGTAGAGCATGTAACGTCATTAATCCAATCCAGTCGGGGATGCAAACCTCCTTGGGCTAAAAACGTTAATGCCTAGTTTATGCTTTGGTCTTAACCTTAATCTTATAAAAATTAAGCCAATAAAATACAGATTTCGATTAGGACAGCCCTATTGGCTGAATTTTAATTTTAGGGCTAAGACTCAAAACATTACACCAGTCATAATAATATCTGGTGAATTTGTGATAAGAAGCTAATAAGAAGCTTGCAAAGGAGTTGTAATTATTTGGACGGAAGGAGAATAATTGGCTCGAAGAAACGTGCAAATTTTGTAAACGCGGCCTTGTTACTTATTAAATATATAATACAAAATTAAAATTAATTATGTACGTAGATGAGGATGGCAAAAATGCATATAAGTTCCATTGTTTTTAATGTATTCATAAATAGATACGGATTTTCTATTATAGATCTAGTCTTATGAATTAATTATCCGCTATTTATTATTTAATATAGATATAAATAAATAATTTTTTATTTTCTCTCTTTCTCTCTCTCTCTCTCTCATGCAATTTTTTCAAGAGGCTATACAAAATCATCGTTTTCGTTACTTCCCGGATGTATTATCTTAAACTCGTATTCTCTACCGCTTTTATATCACCTCCGGCAATAATAAATATCTCGCCCGAGACGCGAGACAACGATTATTGCTTATAGCTCGTGCGCATACGTGTGCACGCGTGTACGCATATAAATAATACGCAATCGTAGGCTGCACCGGAAAATGCCACGATTCACCTTCTCTCTCTCTCTCTCTCTCTCTCTCTCTCTCTCTCTCTCTCTTCCTCTTTATCTTCCTTCCTTACCTTTTATTGTATTTTTTAATGTGCAAACTACCTCACTTGCTCGATATTAATTCAAAAAATTAAGAGCGTCATACGATTTTTATTCTTTTAATTAATGTTCATAGCCATGGAGGCATCGATTTAATGGGAATTCGAGCATCAGCCGCGAACTTTTATGTCCTGGTATAAATCGTTCCCTGGGGCACTATGCAACTCCTGCTCACTTCCGTTCCGCTCCTTTTAATGCGCGATTTTGCGCCTAATATCGGTTAGCGAATAGAAAGATCGTAGCGCGGCTATCTATAATACGAGTTGGTGTGCGCTGTAACGCGCGTGCTTAATCCTTTAATCGGTATATTAAATCACGATTTCTCGTACCAAGTATCAATATTCTTGGCCAAAATTATGAGTTAATAACATAGCAATGTGATGAATAGCATATCTAGAAACATGGTAAAACGATCACACATGATAAACGATGATAACGCATGATTTCTTGAAATAGTTACAGTGCTAAAGTAAAAAATAATACTGAAACTTGTGGCTCTGAAGAGAGAGCCACAAAGCTAAAGTAAAAGTAATGTAAAAAATAAAATGCTACAATTATGAATAAGTCAGACAATATTAATGTTGCAATTTTCATAATATATTACGAAAAATATCAAAAAAGGATTATTTATTCCGTTTGATGAATTCTACTGATAAATTAATATTTATTTTGGAGTAACTCTCGAACAACTTATATCATGATCTTGCTCAATTCGTTTCGATGACCTGGAAATCCTTATACGCCGCGTTGTGCAAACAAACCATCTCGCGTTAGTAGAATACACTCGGTCGGAGAGAGGAGAGAAAGAGATCATCTCTTCGCAGAGTGGTGATGAGAAGAAGCGCGGGCGGAAAAAGGGAGGAAAAAGATGCGAGACAAGAGGGCGCAAACGGGAGAAGCAACGTGCACACGTGCGCGACCGAATCGACTTTCCGGCCAATTTGAGTCGATAAAACCGAAGGTTGCTGCCGGCCTTTGCTCTTCGACTACCACAACCGACGGCCCATCTCGCGTTCGCCCCTCAATAGGCTTCGCCGTACTTGGCTTGGCAGGAGCTGCGGCAGCAAACCGGCAATTTTCACCTTGCATCGGCAGCCTCGTCATAGCAAGCCTCAACGATCATCCCTCTTCTCTCTCTTGCCCTCACGGTAGAAACGATCCTGTGCTAACCCGCGCGTGATTGCTCGGCCGCGCAACTACTGTTTGTTTAGCGCGCCAATCCGCCCAGCGAAACTACCGAGGCTTTTCGCAATTTCCTCCATGCCGCTGCGCGTAGGGGCTCCGTAAGCGAGCGAAAAATGCACTTCTGACTGCGCTCGTTTTCGCTGCATCATTCTCTTCTCGTTTTCTCGGGTTATCTCTTCGGTTTCTCAGCGTGCCTCGTTTAGTCGTGAAGGGCAGTGTCGAGACTTAACAGGCACACAGGAACAGTGTGTAGTAAAGTGAAGGAAAGAGTAATGAATAGTGTAAAAGTTGAAAAAATATTGTTGAAGCAATACGTATATATTTTATGCTTTATTTTAATTTTATTTAGAGAATATTGGGATTATATCAAAATTTCTATCTACAACATTAATATACGTATATAATTCTTTTTATGATATTTATATAAATGTCATAAAGGGGCGTCGAATCGCTTGATGCAATCTGCGATCTGTAGATCCGGGTTCAATCTACACGATTTCTTGCGTTTATACTAAACGTCTTTTATCATGTAGCACGTATAATTTTTGTATAAGAAATACTTTTTTTCTCTTTCACTGATTCAAAAATCCTTCTCCAGGATTAAAGTATACGCATTAATACATGTCTAGAAAGTGAAGTATATACCAAGAACGATCAAAAATTTCGAAATTAATATATTTTTTACTATTTCTTAGTGTAACATGGCGTCTCAGCTATCAAGTCATGACAATACTTGCTTGATATGAAAGCTTTAAAACCTGTACGTACGAAAATAGTGATATCTAGTAGTTTACACAAACAAACAACATCGAGTTCTTAGAATTAGACTTAGACGCTTTATCACAACGAATTTCTTATAAAAATTGACACGTATGTGACTACGTGTATCATAAGTTGCGTGTATCATAGGTGAGATATTACTGTGATAGTATAAAAGATGTCGATGTGTGGCGCGCGGCGTGTCTTCTGGTGATTTCGCCAGAGTCCGCTTTGCTTTAGGATCTCCTTAAGGAGCCAAAAATGATTTCCATTTGGATTAAAAGATGTATGATCAACAGCGCTGTTCGGATCCGACATTAAACTGTAGATCCCATATATCAGTAGATATATGTACACTCATCAACACGCATGGCAAGCGTGATGTTTTAATACCAATTTCATTCCTTCCAAAGACCATGGATAATGGAAAAGATTGAAAGAAGCCGATATCCAGAAATAGATAAAATCAAGCTAATATAAATATCACGTTCATTTTAAGAATATATGTATCTTATCTTAAAGCATTACTAAAAACATAAAAATTTTATAGATTATTCGAAATGTAAAATGTAACATTTGAGCACAATTCTTTTATTGACTTAAAATAAATTATTTAATTTTTTTATTGCCTTTATATATACATATATATATATATATTATCGGCGTAATTTAAATGACTACATAGGTAGTATAAATTATTTAAGTACTTAAGATCCAACTTGACCGATAAAGGCTTTTATTTCTTATTATTGTGTATTTACATGTACGGTCCTAAAACATTTTTTGTTTAATATACGTTATTATTATTATTATATAATCGGTTGTTAATTCTCTATGTCGTCATTTCTATTCTTCTAACCGAAGGAGGCAACTTCTAGAAGTTGCCAAGATCATACAGGAACGACGTTAAAATTATGGCCGCAATTTTGCAAGGTTTTATTTCTTGTTCTTACAGCACAAATATATCAAAAATCGAAGAAGCGACCTCGATGGTTTCCGGTAATCCAGCAGAGAGAAGTTGAAATAGGCAAGTTTTTTCCGCATATCTGAGATGAAAATTTTAACGCAGCCAAATAGCCATGATTCCGCGATGAGAATCGCCGGTACCGAGTATTCCCGCGATCTGTGCGATCCTACGCAACAACGCGAACAATATGGCGGTGCGCTATACAAAACTTGCGGAAGGAGAGAATGCCATTGATGAGAGGAGATGTCTGATTGATTGCAATTCTTTATTGTTTTTTTTTTTAAGAATGTATGTTTTAATCTTCAGACATTCAAGAAAAATTCATGTATGTAGAGATTCATGTATGAATGTATTTTGGGCGAGATATAACTCATCTAGTCCTTCATGGATATTATTTAACTATTTCGACCTTGCCGACTTCTAGAAACAGGAGACCCCGATGGGATCTGGAAAGTGAAATTTGCTGTTTCGAAGGTAAGACCACACCGACGCACTCATTGGTCAGTTACACGAACCCTGCTGACCTTACAAGATCGCGTCCTGGCCGATATATGTGCATAGTGAACATTGCGTAGTCGTGTTTATAGCGGAGTTCACTCTGTCCCTTTTTCTCTTTCTGGTTGTTCTCTTCTCTCGCTCTCTTGCTCTCTTTCTCTCTCGGCGGAGAGTCAGCCACCTGACCGGGCTACGGAATTAATCGACTGTGCTCTACAAATTGATTTCGAGCAAAAAGTAAGCGCTCTCGCTCGCCGGCTAAGAAGGGGGTGAACGAGACCCGTCCCCGGTACCGTCCGACGCACAGGTCGCGTCTTTAAAAAGCTCCTCGACGCTTTAAGCGACTGGAATGGAGCGGCTACCGGATGCGTAACCACCTTCCCCGGCGTGCGAGAGACCACAGCTCGCTTCCATTCATACGACGGACGGCCGTAATTCTGCCCGTTGTCGATCGTCGGGACACGCTCCCTCGTCACGCTTCTCCTTCTTGCGGCTCGATTCACTCACGGAACGAGATTGGCACGGCCGGCGCGGGCGCAATTATATGGAAATTATATTCGTTTTTATTATCGAATGCCCGATATTGTACGCTGGCCGTGTGATTGACAGACTGTTTGGGGATACGGTGGCTTTGGGGATACGTAGGCGCTCATCTTCCCTTTTATCGGTATTTTTTGTAAAAGAAATCATTATTCCATAATACCAAGTATTTTAACATAAACGGATCGTTAACTATACGCTTTATTATAAGCAATTGGTGATCGACAAAGATTTACATGACGATGCGAATAATAGTAATTTATTAATTAATTTATCTCTAAATTGGTCATTATGACTTTTTATTCCAATTTTAATTCTTAGTATACAATGATTTTTCAGTCCTTTACTGCACTCAATAGGTCGTTTGTATTTGTATTTGTGTGTGTGTATGTGTGTGTGTGTATGTGTGTATGTGTGTGTCCTGAGTTAATTTATATCGCTCTTAAAAGTATTATATTGTTAAATGATTTTTATTATATACTTTAACACCTTTACAAAATATTTATAAGATTGAGTATTAACAGGGTTGCCACAAAATCAGGGAAATCAGGAAAATCAGGGAATTGTCAGGAAAATAAAGGAAGAATCAAGAAATTTTGCAAAATCTTCTGAAAAATTAAAATTCTTGATTTTAATGAAGTTTAATATACGTATATTACATCTATGCAGTTTTTGTATACTACCAACTTATTATAACAATTAAATTGCAAGCATTAATAATAATTTTATTATTAACATTATTATTAACATTACTTATCTTATAAATTCTCTCGACAAAATATTTGATTTGTAAATCAAGACAAAAATAAAAAAATTTTAAAGTATTATTGTAAGCATCAAGAAAAATCATGAAATTTTGTCTAGAAAAAATTATGGAATTTTTAGGATGAGAAATATGTACGATACTCTAATCTAAAAAAATATATATATAAATATTTATATATATAATATATTAGGTGTTGGAATTAATTCGTACCGTTTTTTAATGAAAGAATGTTATTTATTTCACATGAGCATTAAAAAATACATTAATGAAAGTACTTCCCATCACTTGTAAAACGCTACGAATTAATTCCAACACCTAATATATATGTGTGTATAATAATTATTAATTTGATGCTTCTATCATTTCAAAGAAAAGAAATGCACAGAACATGAATAATCAGTCGTGTGTATTAAGAGTTTGTTAGAAGAAAAATAATAAACACGTAGAATAAAATCTATTGGACAATTTAATTTCTCTGAAAACCGTTTCCTCGTTAAACGTTTTAAATTTTTATCTTTTTAATCTTTTAGTATATTGCAATTAATCAGATTCATGTCTAACATGTCTTTCAGATATCTGAGGTGAAAAATAAAACTTTTCTTATGTGGAACACACGCAGACAGTTTTGTCAGGGCACAATGAATTCGCCTTCTCATTCTTTTCTTCGTGTCGATTTTTCCTCTCTTTTTTCGGTCTCGCTTTTGCCGTTACCGTGATTTATTAGCTCCACGCCCGTTGCAGAATTGGACAGAATTATAATTGGTTCGCGTAATTTATTAATGAATTTACGACATTCACACTGCGCCGTTTCGAGTCACGTCCGATCGTCGGATGCAATTGATCCTAAATCACAGTCTGATGCAACTTTCTTCTATATGCTCCTTTCGATTGCAACACAATCTACTTTGAACAGTCCCAACCTAAAAACGACATGATCATAATACGCAATGGAATATATGAAAGAATGTGCAATAAATCAAAACTCTCTACATAATAAATCTCTTCTCTTCGATCACGATAAATCCAGATAACATGTATGTTACATAAGATATCTAAAAGATGTTTCAAAGACGTATCTTTTAGATATCTTATGCAACATGTATGTTATCCGTGAAATGATTATCGATTATAGCAATTTTGAATCGACTTAACACGAATTTCGACTCCTATAATAGATATTAATAGATGCAATATATAATATATTATTTATATTACATCTATTATTTGTTCCTTTTCGATCGTCTTTTGTCTTTTAATTGTGTCTTTTAATTTAATTAGCTTATGTAAATCATTTAATCATGCACTGAATGTTCTTTTTAATGCACTTAAAATACAGTAGCTTATTCGTTTTAATGTTTTAAAATATATTTTTGAGTATATGGTTTTAAATATAATCTAAAAAAAATATCTTCTGCACGGAAAAAACGGCTACGGTTGCCACGATCAAAAGTCACTCATTAATACATTTTTTATTATATTATAATAGTATTAGATGTTTCGGTTAGTTTTGAGGCCTCACTACACTCATAGAAGTTAAATAGCGGAACCTAAATACGACAATAACCATAAGATTGGCATATCTCAACGATTATATGGCTGTAAAAATATATACATTTTGTGATTATCACAATCAAATGATTGAAAACTATCATTTCCGCTTGTGACAACCGTAACATTTTTTCCGTGTATCAATCATATTTTAACGTACCTAATATCTAATAGCAAATTCGATTGGACGCACTAGTGCATATTAAAGCCATTGTACATAAATTGACATAAAGATATATGTTTATTATGAACATGGGAACCGATTAAACTATGGAATATTCAGTGTACTTTATTATTTTGAGTACATTCAATCGAATTCACTGTAAGATATACTTAACTTTGGAAAATCTTGAACATTTTTAGACACTCACAGTCATATTTACTTGTATTCTAATTTTTTACAAACGAAAAGAAAGTTTATGAAAATATCTGGCATTTATCAATTATTTATAAATATATAGATTTTCTTTTGGAAACCTTTGAATTTATTATCCCATTCGGAGTTAATATAATACGTTCGGTGACAGCCTCTAAAGTTTCTAGCACCGACAATCTCAATACTATCCTCGTTAAAAAAAAGGAAAGAAAATAAGTAGAAAATACTCCAGCGGGATAGCGGCAAAGTGTATGGTATCATCCTTCACTGGTCCTTTTACAGTCTCGCCCTTTCTCGGACATTTTCCTCGATCTTCAAGTTCGTAGAACACTATAAAACGCTTGACGAATGCACGAGCATCTCGTTTCCCTACCTTTTCTCTCTCTTCGTCTGATCATCGTCAGTGCTTATCGCCCTCTCGACTTCTCTCCGCAATCTGACTTTTTTTCGTCGCTGTGCAGGTTGCAACCCTCAACGCCCATCGTCACTCACGAAGGCGGAGGTGGAGGGAATCAGGCAAGGATGGAGGGCGGTGAACGAGCTGTTACATTTGTAACATTTTCGCTTTTACGATTTTCCAGCTGGTTTGCATTTTAGAGCCACTCTTATTCGCCTCCACTTTGGTGCCCTCGATTTTTTTCTCCCTCTTCCTTCCGCCACCTTCCTCTTCGCTATATGTTCAAACCGCCACTGGTGGATGCTGCACTTTATGTCTTTTCCGCCTCCTGGACCATCGCCCTCACGGCGCAATAGTTTTATCCGTATTTTCATGCGCATAGTTTCTCACCAAAACCACTTGAGCAGGGCCCGCAAAGGATTCCATTTTCTCAAATAATCCCGAAAACGCGATAGAAGGATCGTAAAACGGGCAGGCAATCTTGCGTTTACGAGTTTTGGGTCGCGTCGATGTGTTGGTCTTTCTAGACATTCTCGCTTCCTTAGTAGAAAAAAATTTTTCTTGATATAAAGAAATTCGTTGAATCAATTTATTGATCTCTTTAAATTATTTTAAAAAAGTGAATTGATATCTTGATTCTATTTACGATTGTTACATAAATCTTTTATCGAAATACGTATCAAGTGATATATTCGAAATGAAGTTTTATATCTTGAATCTATTAGCGAAATCTAACTTTATTAAATATTATATGATTATTGATATGATTATTACATTTCACAATATTATATATACGATGAGATATTAAAATTCATTATTAAACATTTTTGTATTGAATGATATATAAAGTCAAAGTTATCAAAAAGAAAAAATAGGTTATGAAAGAAACAGAATAAAACTAGCATATTATAAAAACTTGTAATGAATAAATTAAATGGAAATATGTTATTTGAAATGATAGTAAAACATTTTCTGCCTATCTCTTATTTATGCTCGTAAAATTTTTTGTACAGTTTCAATATACCAATATCAATAAGATTTCATTAAATATTAATATCAAGTATTTATTACTTTTATTTAAACAAAGTAATGAACGTATGATATAAAATGTGTGCAAAAAATTATATTTGAATATTATAATACCAGAGAGATATAATATTAAAATGGTTTAACATTTTTGTATAATATTAATTTATTTAATAAAATAAAAAATATGATGATACTCAGCCTCTCGACGCTACAAGTCAAAATTCCTAGATTAGTCAATTCGCATTTTGATAAAGATTGACAAAACTAAGGACTAGACCTCGATCTTAGTCCTAGACTTAGATCTGGAAATAGGATAGTTTTCTAAAAAAATCTAAACCATAAACTCGCTTCATGAATCAGTTTCAAGCCCTTTATGCAGATGGCTCTACGTGATACGTATACTCCAAATTATATTTCAAAACAAAAGCTTTACTTTAATTTCTGTTGAAAATTTATCAGTCAAAAGAAGAAAAAGAAAATAAAAGTTTAGATTTTCTGACTATATCTTTCTTATGTTTTTAATTTTGTTCTTGCAGTTATTTTTTTCTCATTTTACTTTTCTCTACAATTTGAGCGAGTTTTTTTTTCTAAATTTGATCATTAAAGCATAATACCTCATGTCAGTTGCGCATATCAAAATCATTAGATTAGGATAATCATCTTTATGTTCGTAAGATTTCATACGATTTTTCGTTTATATATATATATATATATATATATATATATATATATACGTATATATAATTGAAAATTAAAAAAAAATTCAATATTTTAATATCGAAATGGTATAATAAAAAGTCCATATTTCAAACATATAATTCACATATTACAAATGCACAATTAATATACTATATTTAATGTAGCACCAATTTATTATAATCTTTTGATGATGTTATCTACAAAATTCTATGTACAATAAATGAATAACCATTCGAGACTACAATAAGCGTTCGCATTTCCCTATAGATACATATTAACGTTAAGCAGCATGTAAGATTTTTGTGCAGAAAGCATACTGTCTAAGAAAACCAAAATTTAAAAGATAATTGTAACAAATAAATGCGTAGAAATGTTTGGTAAAGTATATTAATGGATGAACAGGAAATAAAAATGCAAATTTTTTTGACAAGCAAGAAATGATTACACAACGAGAAATTATTTTATGTTCTCTTGTTTATTTCAACTAGTAGAATACTGCAGGTAGTACACGTTACTGCAGACTGTCTGTGAGTTACTGTAGATGTCTGTGAATGCATTCCGTTTCACGCATAATGCATCATTTATTCTCGTTTAACATTTGGTTTATAAGAATGCCTTCTACCTGCACGTACCAAGAACGTACAAGGTTTTCTTAGATTTGAAATTAACATTTATAAATTCAGTATTGAATAAAGAAATACTTTCTCTTCTTTTGCTTATTGTTGTGTATTTTGCACTCTGTCTTGTTAATTGTTTAAAAAAACGATAAATTTTGGTTGATGAAGAAAATATTTGAGAACAGAAATATATTGTCACAATTGATAATAGAAAAACAATAAATAATTGTGTTGTATTGCACACTGATTTAATAAATTAATGATATAGCTTTGTTGGAAATTAATCTTTTCCTAATTCAATACAACTTTTGTCTTGCACTTAATTTATGCATACAATTACTTAACGCGTGAAAAATTTTTTTGTTTTTCCTTTTTTTTTTAGTAAATATCACATTACTTAATGAAAAATTGTTTATATGCTAATAATGATAGAAGAATGTTTATGGTTTCTATTCCTGAGCTTTCTTATATCGATTTCAACTTCACAAATCATTCCACAATAAATTACCTTCAAATGTATCCCCCCTTTTACTTTCCCCTAATCGTATTTTTCTAAAGTTATCTTTGGGAAAAATGTTATAAGATTAAGAATGCTTTCCAGCAAGGACACAGTCAAATATCGAGAATCGTTTCATCTTTGTTTAATGTAAGCAAATAATAAGGATATAATGATTCATTGTCTTACATTGTATCTGACTGTGTCCTTGCTGGAAAGTACCCTAAAATAGTATTTATATACATATATTCACATATAATTTTTTTTCTCAAACATCACCCGAGAAAAAATGTTTCATATATAATTATATAAAAAATTGACATTTTATATACAATTATATATAATTATTTATAAAATATGTTTATATATATAATATTTTTTCCCGGGCAGATATTAAATAATGAGGAACAAAACTCAAACATCATTTAGACAACATCATTAAGACAAATTTCATCTGTCAATTGAATTGTGTTTATAATAAATAGATAATATCAAATTAATTTTTAATGTATTTGTGAAAATATATCATATGTCAGGATTGATTTTAACTGAAATGCAACTATAAAAATGTACACTTAAATTTTATATATTACATTTTTGCCGTACTTTGTATTTGTCTTATTATAATATAATCTAATTTTATCAAATATAGACTTAACATTTTTTTCAGTATATATAATACAATATTTAGTAAACACGATATTGCTTTTGTCGTCATGAAATCGCAAATAAAATCTTAAAAATTCTGCAAATTGCGGTATGAAATCCGTTTAAAATTTTAAGACGGTTGTTCAAGATTTAAATGAGTTGACTCTTTGAATGTTGTCGGCACTTTAAACGTGTCATTTGGTCATTATAGGCCCATTAGTCGTATCGAGTGACGAGGCGAGTGTTTGACTCGCGTTACTTTCGGCGTGTAAAAGGACCGAAAAAAACCGTCGTAAAAAACTTGCCTACAGGATAACACTAGTACTGAATCTGAGATATTTTAAACGTGTGAGAACAGAGATAAAATTTTCTTTTTATGCATAATACGCATAAGTATAACTCGAAATAAGTATAATTTTTAAAAATTAAATTTTAATTCTTCATTAATATAATAATTTATTGAGACGAGTGCAATAAAAAAATATTATTCTTCTTTAATTGCACTATTAATGTAATTAAAAAAGAATAATATTTTTATTTAATGGTTTAATAAACAGAAAAGTATATGATTACGAATAATCACTTAATTTTCTGCTTACTAAAACGTAAAAGTAACAGAATATAAGATGTATATTTCATGTTATTCATGTTCACTATGAAGAGAGTTTTTATTTTCGTAAAAAAAAAAGGAATGAAATCTGAATCCGTAGAATGTGGCACGGTCTAAATGTCGACCACATGTCGGAACCATATATCTATTGTCTAATTTTAATAATTAATTAATCTATCATTTACCAGACACGTTGTATAAGTTTTTGAAATGAAAATTCATATTCATATCAATTTCTCTTTGTATTTTTTTATTGTATTAATTATTTAAAAAAAATTCAAATACTGTTACTCAATTCCTATTTTATTTACTATATCCATTACGATCATAATTACGATTATAATACTTTTTAGCTCCATCTTTTTTCATTATCCACTTACTATCTAGCATCTGTCGCCTTTCCGATTTCATTTTTTTTCCATTTGGTCCAGTTTGTATTTCTTCTCTCTCTCTTTTTCTTTCCCCCCTCCCTCTCTTTTCTCTAACTATCTCCTATAGTTTTGTCATGTTTCAAGGGAAAATCATTCAATGTACTTTTATGCCCAGTATTATTTATGTTAGCTTTTTTTTCTTAAACGACAAAAAATATCATGCTGTTTCTTAAGTGCCCATTTAGACCATTTAGCATTCACAAGTAATGACCTTAGTCAAGGTTTGCTTTTAAAAGACCAAAGAAATAGATCCTTTTCAATAAAAGTTGTATTGTTTGAAATATTTTAAATTGAAAAAATGATATTTAATACCTATCCGTTTGTATTTTTTTTCGTCACAGTCTTAACCTTCACATTCGAAGACAAAATAGATTCTAAAGATCTTTCATTTAAACAAAAAGACGAATAGATTCCATTTATATTCAGTTAAGAATAACTTGAAACGTATTGAAAAATACCGAAAGGCACGTGGACCATAATGAATGAAGGTCCGGATTATACGATTCTGTCGATAGTTACAAAATATAATGCAATATTTAGCGCAATTGATAAAAATTCTACCAAAAACCTAAGACTAAAAATAACAAATAAGATAAGATAAGATAAACAAGGAAAAAACTAAAAAACTATAATAATACTAAAAAGAAACACAATTTTTATGCTGCAGATATTGAGAATGAAAGTTGTCATACCATTCCGAGATTGTTATTTCGAGAATTTTGTGGAAAAACAATATATTACAACAAGATAATCCATAGATTGTCTAAGCATTCTAAGTATCATTTCTAAGTATCATTAAGAACGCTTCAAGAAATTGTATAGATATTTAAAATACATAACTTTTACTTTAGCTATTACGCATAATTTTATTTATTATATTATTACTACATTAAAGTTATAATAAAAATTTGGAATTATTATTATTTAGCGACGTAATAATAATTATTGAATTAAAATTATGTTCCAACCCGTTATGTTAACTGTTATGTTAACTGTTAGGACCCGATATAATAATTTTAAATTAATATTATATTTCTAACATAATATAATTTAGTATAATATGTAATTATATACTGATAGAAATGTGATTTTGTTATAGAAATAAATCAAGGGAAAACAAATGTGATATTTGTTAAAAAATAACAATTAATTAGTTACTATTGCAAATTAATTATTTCTCATTCGTCAATGTAACAAATAATCAATAGTATCACTTGTAAATAAGCGACTCATATACACACATATATACACATGCACGCACGCACGCACGTACACACATATAAAAGTCGTAGACGCAGGATCTCAAATCGTAAGAAACTGACTAATTCTAGTCAAGTATTCTCCCTATATTTTATTGTGATTGATTAATTTCTTACGACTTAAAGCCTATTCTACAATGTGCTTTTTGTTTCTTGTTACTCGCTTACTATTTCTTACATCTTGTCTTCTTGCTTCTTATCCGGTTTTTTGTTTTATGTCGCTTGAGATAAAAATTAACGAACTTTGAAAAAAACAAGAAATACGTAGCAAGAAATATAATTGTTGGTTATAAAACTATTGAAAAAGAGAAAAAGTAAAAGATAAAAAGCAAGAAACAGGAAACAGAGCGCATTGTATAGAACAGGCTTAAGACTCCACGATTATCTGCGATTTCTATGTAAACGAGCCTAAAGTCTATTCAAAAGATAGGTTAGATTCTATATAGTTGCTTCTGTTACTAGTAATTGGTTAGTATAGCAGATTAGCAGCAATCAAACCAAATTTGTTGTCACATATTTACCAATCACTTGTTAAAGGTATTGATGGCTTATTAACAAAATTCTTTCTCTCAGTGTATTTAAAATAAATAAAAATAAAATTTTTATTGTTCCGCATAATTTTTATTTATCATGATAGATATTTTAATTGAATGTATGCAAATTTGAGTTTTTTAATATTAGTTTTAAAATTATTAGTTAGGATACTTTAGATCATAAAATTACTGGATTCCGGATATTGGATATCTGAAAAAAATGTGACATATCCGATATTCAGTAGTATCCATTATTCGAGTATCCGGATAATTATCCGGCCGGATTCCGGATATTTTCCCGTATGTCCGATACAAATTCCCCAAAATTAAAAAAAAAAGAAAAGCAAAGGAATAATAATTTTTGTTATCTCCTTAATGTGAAAAGAAAAAGAGGAAAGATGAATTGTGCAAGAAGTTTAGCTTCTGCGTCAATGACGCAAAATTTTAACCGGACATATCACTAGATACTAATGATATTCGATTATCCAACGGGAAAAAATTATCGGATAATACTGGATATTCTTTGGATCCCTACTTGAAACATTACTTTATATTATTAAAAAGTAAAATGGTTTGCCATTTATTTGGTATAGATAGATTAAAAACTCACATTTTTATACAAAAATTATAATTATTTAAGACAAAATACAAATTTCGTCTTTTTATAAAATTATTTGATGTTTATCAGCATCATATTATTAACATCTTCTAAGATATCTATGAGCGTCAATATTTAAATTGCTTGTCAATTTAATTTGTGATATTACTGCTCTACTTCTGTTAGGATTGCTCTTGTTCTGTTAGGATTCAAGATTGAAAATTAAATTCGGCGTACAATTTGCAGGACTGGATATGTAGTATACAGAGTGTTCCAAACTTTTTGACACATCGCTTGTGGGCAACAAACTTTAGTTCGTAAATTGAGTTAGTTAGAAAAGTATTATTTTGCAATTTTCATAATTTTTTTTAGTTATCTAATGAGCAAAATGTCTAAAATCGACACATAAAATAATTTTAAGATATTTTTAAGCGTTCTTTAAGAAACATCTTTAAGATATTTCATAAAAAACTTTGAAAGCTATCTTAAAGTTTTATTTTATATATTTTACCTGCTTATTCGGTAATTTTTAGAAATTAATATCTCGTTAACTGTTAACTGTGGAAATTACAAAATAATAGAGGACTTTTCGACTCAATTTAACCTAATCTACTTCCCCACAAGCGGTGTATCAAAAAGTTTGGAAATACACTGTCGTGCCTCATATCAAAGATAGATCTAAAGAAGAAGCCTGTTTTTTTTAAAACTTCTTGCAGAGTTTATTATGTTTTTTTCTTCTCCAACATGAAATGAAAAGAATAAACCTACCAAAGGAATAAGTTTATCTCTTTCGGAAATTGTATATACAATACTATATATACCATATATACAGCACCGACTTTTAATTTATCTTCACATTTCAGATATGCAATAGCCACTATCACCACCTAATCAAACGATTTGATATAACATTTTCATTGCTTGTAATTTCTTATAATTTCAAAAATACTGTCGTAATAATTATAATATAATAATAATAAATTTTATTTAAAAGATATTTTTAAATTACTGATCCTTGGTCTATTGCAAACATAAGAAACATTAATGAGAAAAGTTTGAATCAATTAATTTTAATAATGATTAAAATTGATAATTAAAATTACTGTCTTCACTGTTGTCCGATATTTTAATTTTTCTAAGCTTTTTAGAAAATTAGTTTTTTACGCATGCAAAGACATCAATTTTATGTTTCAACATCTCATAGAAGTCTAAATCTCTAGAACTCTAGAATTTCTGTAATTTTAAGAATGCCCTTTTATTACAGGAATTCTAGAAAAACCGATATATGTAGGGTCAAAATCGAACCTAATATCTATCGACTAGGAGTCACATAGACACGAAGTTTCTCACGCGTCACCACAGTAATTCAAGATAATAATTTAAGCTATCATAAAAGAAAGATGCAAGAGGAAAGATTCAGGGAAGAAAATTGCAGAACGTTAACACGTTTTTCCTCTTACGTAAGGGTCTCTTTTTGTCGATCGCTGTCGACGAGGTCGACGAGCATACCCCACTTTGACCTTTCTATCGTAGTAAAGGAGGTTCCGGGAATCATCACGTCCGGGCGTGGAAGCGAGCCAATCAGAGCCGCCGTTTAGCTAATACGTGTAACGTGGCCCAGGGGATGATTCGACGAAGGTGGTATGCGGGTTAGTACGCTCGTAACTCCACGGGGATGGTGGCACCTTACACACACATATACACACACACACAGACACACATCTCCCGCACGAGCCACCCCATTTGCCGGTCTCACACCCGTGAAGTGATAGTCGGGAGGAGAAAGGTGAGCTTGGGTTTCCCTTTCCCCTACGATTTCCAATTTGCAGGGACGAGTAATCCGGTGATTTACATAACTCCATGGTAACCGTGTCAGGATCCTTGCTGAGCTTTAGCGTACTTTCGGAAAGGGTAAGAGGGGTAACGTACTTCGTGAAGGATCGATCGTTGACGCGATAAGATTGTTTAAGATTCGTGTAGATGTGCTGAAGGCGGATCTTAATTAATGACATGCATCAAGACTCGTACAATGATAAATTTTCCATTAAGTGATCTTACGGCACGAACGTAACTGTTTTATCATTAAACATCAAACGACGAGCCAAACGATCTTTTCTAAGAAATAAAAAATTCTCGTGAAGAAATCAATCAAATATAACAATATCTAAATCTAAATGTTCTTTTACTTAATTTTTCTGATAAAATACTAATATTTAATAGAAACAATTAATTATCAATGACAATTTAATAACAAATTCTATTGGACCATAATGCTAAAAATAAAATACTTTTTAATTACTTGGTTCGATGCAACAGTACGTTGATCGAGATGTTGTAATTCGCGCCGAGTTTCCCCGTTTTTCGAATCGATCCGACAACGAATCAGGGCGCAGTTAGCTAATGCAGGGTTACGTTGGCACAGCCCCCAAGGGGGTGGCTCGAACTCCGCCGACGTAGTTAGGGATGAAACGTGGCCTGCGGTAACGATCTGAAAAAGCGTAATCCACGGACGAAATTCTCATGGTAATTTATAACATAACTTTGAGATCGAGATAAAAAAATGCTAAGAATATTACTGTAATTCTAAGAATATTACTGTAATTCTAAAATTTATAATTGCGAAGTTGCTGAAGTATCTTTATCGAACTTCTTTGCTCTCATTTAAGTCTGTAATAATACTTCTTGCTAGTTCCTAAAATGCTTCCATCATTCTATAATACCCCTTCAATCACGTCGAATTATTTCGTTCTTAATCAGGCGGCGTCAATGATACCGTGGCAGTCGGGGCAATTAATTATTTAAAATTCAATTAATTCCCTCACTATCGGTAGAGACGGCTTTTCTCCGTCGCGAACGTTGAAAAAAAAAGGTAGCCTCTTCCAGCCGTGCTTTGTTCGCCGCTTAATGGCGGCCGTTCTTCTATTTTGCCGGATCTAATTTCCGTTTTCCGTCGTGGCTTCTGCCGCAATTAATTCACCCGGAATCCAATTAATTCGCCGGACGGCCAATGAACTAACGTTGTTTGTCGAAGAAGACGTTCGCGCCGCCATTCCGTGACGCCGAGGGGGTGGCGCGGGCGAGAAGGGAAGATACCGCGGGGAGGAAGATAAAATTACATTATCGCCTAAAGCGCTCTCGAGGAGGGGAGGAGGTAGACGACGGGGTGAGAGACCGTGAGGGGGCGGCAGAAAAGCGGGGTGAAAATCACGTCCCGTAATTCCCGGGCATTAAGGTAAACGTCCAACTCGCAGGGCGCAGGTTCGGTCACCATGGCAACCACAGGGTGCTTCCCACCACCCGTCCCTTCCAATCGATAACTTATGAAACCGTCGTACATTCCTCCTCTCGACCACCTCGCTTCACCCTGCCGCCCTTTCCGCCGACTGGATACGCGACTCGGCTTCCTGTCATGGCGACACTTCGAATATCTATGTGAAAAAAAGAAGAGAAAGCACGAGAGAATCATTTCTATATGTGCGAGTAATCGCATTGATGTTTTGTGAATTTGCTGGGTAGATTTAGCAAGAAACAGTTTCCTGTATTTCTATCGTAGATTATTAAAAAATATTTTCTGAATATATTTAATCGTCAATTAATATAATATATATTATTTTAAATAACTGAAAGATTAAAAATTTCTCGCTATATAGTTTTCTCGATTTAGTCATATTCTAAGCCGTCGCGTTTTAGACTAAGAAATAATAGATTTAAAAATTATGGCCCTTCATTTATTTAAATCTTAACAATAATGAAAGAATAAAGGGCACATAAGAGTCAAATATAAAGAAGTATTTTAAAACATGAAAAATCAAAAGAAAGTATGTATAATATAATAATTGATTAAAAATATATTATATTTAATCAAATTATATCGATTATATAGAATATTATATTATACATACTTTCTTTTGATTTTTCATTTTTAAAATACTTCTTTATATTTGACTCTTATGTGCTCTTCATTCTCTCATTATTGTTTTTTAAATTAAGAGTTCTTTGTTCTTGTAATAACTTATTTAAATCTTATAACAAGATAAAAATTTTTTTTTTAATATGAAATAGCTCGATGCTTATCTTTACCGCTGATAAAATAATAAACCTAATGATTCGCTCTTTCGAGCTGAATAATAATTTTACATCGCGTTACGATATGCGGCCCAAAATCC
The DNA here is from genome assembly GCF_024713525.1 of Acromyrmex echinatior. Classification (NCBI taxonomy): domain Eukaryota; kingdom Metazoa; phylum Arthropoda; class Insecta; order Hymenoptera; family Formicidae; genus Acromyrmex; species Acromyrmex echinatior. The sequence goes on from NC_141852.1 coordinate 22,982,318, forward strand.
GTAATGTAATTCGCAATTACGGCTAGCCGGCTACAAGCGAGCGGAACTTGTTTATTCTTCATGACGTACGATCGCCGACATTAACTGCGAACACTTTAACCGCTTGCCCACCATTTGTCGGCCGGTAATGCGTGCGATCGATTAATTAAATCCGGCCAACCGGCGGCGGTATCGCGCGTCGATTCATCCCCTAAATGGCTGGCCAATCGCAGCGAGCTTGCACCGGGATGGTTACGACGACCCTTCACTGATATCATCGAGGGTGGGGAATGGTAGGAATCGTAGGATACGATTATGGTGCGGCAAGGCGATCACGTCAAATTGGGATCCTTCGGGAAACGGTGGATGACATCTCCGGAATGGCTCTACGAATCCTCTGTGCCGAGGAGTTTATCGCGCGGAAGACAAGTTTCTCGGACGTATATAACACAGAAATTCCGTTAGATGTCATCTCGATTAGATGCTTTCGAAGCCTATGTTTCATAATCTTTTGATATAGTAAACTTTTGCAATTTATATATATTATACAACTAGTATTATTACAATTAAATATTACTCCGTTATTTCAGTGACATAACAAAAAAACATTAAATTTTCTATAAAAAAGAAGAATCTTAAAAATACCTTTTTAAAAAAGAAAAAATATACACCAAGTGAATAAAGAAGATGTCGAATATTACATTCCTTTTAATAATAAACAGATATGAAATCAATGCAATTAGTTAAGTATAATATTTTATAACGCAAGACACATAAAATAGATTGAAAGTTACTAAAATGATATATAATAAAAATGTTTTTAGATTTTTGATTGCGGTTTTAATTTTTAAGTAATTTTAACCTAAAGTTTGTTGATGTCAAAAGTTGATGTCTAGATAAAGCTAATGGTAACGTCGCGAATTTGGCAACAGCACGAACATATACGCAATGACGTTCAAGTTCGTTTTATATTTTTATGCACTTGGCGTCGCGATGCTACCGCGTCGCTTGAAAAAAATCATTCTTCAACTTGATAAAAAATTATTGTATGTGTGACTAATCAAATAATATCTATAAAAAAAGTATATTCTTAATATAATCAAATGTCATTTTTATCATTTTTATTTTACAAAATCCTTAAAAACCTTTTTGTGGTTAATAATTTAGACAATTTTTTTTTAAACTATCTTCTTTAAATTGTGACGATTATTTTCATAAAATTTAGTTCACTTTTGATGATTTATAGGATAATATTTACTTAACTCATTTATAGTAATAATTCATAAACATAACATAGTAAAAAATCATTTTTTGTTGTATCACTTTTAGAGTAAGAGAGCGATATCGTACAAAATTTTTATACTTTCTTAAAAAGAATTAAATTCACGCGTTGTCTAAGACGTTTAGCTCATCTCATATATAGTATACTACCTATTTTTCTCTCCATCATGGAATCTTTGTATTAAGACAAACTTATCGCACGCATCATATAACAAATTATGACACTGATTTCTCAACCTCTTCCTGAACAATCTGAAAGATTGTAAATATAATATGGTGAAGAATAGAGAAGGCAGAAAATAAGAGGAAGCAGAGACGGAGATGAAGAAAAGAATGAAAGTAAAGGAAGGCAGGAGAACGGCTTTTGGTCCAGCTTATATGCAGTTCGGAGAATTTTAACAAGACAGGCTCTCGTCGCCCTGGGCGAAGAATCCTCTAACAAGAAAGGGCACTTCTCCCCTCAAAAATAATGAAGTCTTCAAGCCGCATTCCCACAGGCCCCCCGAGGGTGCCGCGTTGCGCATCTTTGTGCTACTCAAGTCAATGTGCGAATTTGCGATCGCGCACTCTCTTCCGTCAAAGTGTCAATCCTCGCCACTAACACTGAGAGAAGGACTTTTGTTAATTTAAGCCACCTTAAAGTACCTTTAACAAATGATTTGTAAGTATGTGACAACGAATTGATTTGTTGTGATCGCTGCTAGTACCAATCAATTGCTAGTGATAAACAAACTGAATAGAATTTAATTTATCTTTTGGATAAACTTTATTGGCTAGCGATACTGATTATTTTGATTATTTGTTACAATGATGAATAATAAGAAATGATTAATAAAGTAAATGATCGATCGTCTTCCTACCAAATCATCACATTTGTTTTATTTCTTGATTTGGTTCTATAATAAAGTCATTTCTCTCAGTAAACAAAAGGCTGTTTCCAAATTTACTCCAGTACTGAAAATTATAGTGCATGTAATGTAGACTATAGATTTTCAGTATTGGCAATACTGACAGTAATTTTTGGAATACAATCATAATCTACGCAATAATGTAAGAAATTAAAATTATTTTCTCCATAGTACAGTAGGTATAGTAGTAGGTCACAGAAAGATTGCAACACCTTTTTCGATACGTTTCAGAATTCAGACTTGCCCGTAGAGTGGTTGAATGTAAATGATTAGATCCATACTCAAGTGTAAGAATTAATCGCTCTGGTAAGAAGACTGCATTTCAAAACTCACTTTCGAAAAAGTGTTGTAATACTTATAATTAATAAAATTAAATTTGTCATTAAGTTTAATCTCTTTTACACGGAAAAAATGTTGTTTTTTTTTTTCGAAACATTGTTTAGCTAAATACACATATAAAAATAACTTTGTCGAATCATCAATATAGCTAATTATACAAAAAAGCATAACGAGCAAAGTTGTAAAAAGTTTTGACATTCTACCAGTTTGAGACATCATATATAATTATTTAAGTAATCTAAAAACAAAATTATTTTTAGATCTATATTTAACTTTCTGTGACCACTATACATCGCATCTTTGTCATCAACTTCATATTTATAAAAATAAATGATAAAGCGATTTGAAAAAAATTAAATCGATACAGGAAAAGAACAGTTTTACTAAAGTATCTAAAAGTTTAATTATAGATAAAGAGATCCGAAAATTAATATATTAGATTGTTAAAATCATTATCTAAGATGCTAAACCATGATGATAAAATACTAAGGCAAAAAATTTTGACATTCTAGTATCTAATTTGATCTACATAACTATTTCAATGGTTCAACAAAAATATTTTCAAATATGTGTCTAAATTTTTAGATACTCTAACAAAAATATTCTTTCCATACAAATCAACATTTAACTTAATATTTATATAAACAAAAGTATTTATTAAATTAAGTAAGTACTAACATTTATTTTCTTAATAGTAAAAAATTAAAATATAAATATAAATATTAAAATATTAAAAATATAAGAAAAGAATGATTATACGATTTAAAAGAACGATATTTTATTAAATAAAATTTATAGCTAACTACAGATCTAAAAATAATTTTATTTTTGGATTATTTAAATAATTATATAATGATGCCCCAAACTGGTTGCTAGAATATCAAAACTTTTTGCAAAACTTTGCTCATTATACTTGACTTTTATTATATAATTAGCTATATTGATGATCCGATAAAGTTATTTTTAAATGTGTATTTAGCTAAATAATGTTTCGAAAAAAAAAACATTTTTTCCGTGTAGAAGAGATTAAATAATTACAAATTTAATTATAAAAGATAATAATCAGCAAAAAGTTTAAGAAATTTAATTCATAATATTAAACTTATGCTAATTAATGAATAATATTAAACTTATGCAAATTTTAGGAAGAAAACAAAGATATAATCAGAAAGAAAGATAGTCATTAAATAACGAGAATATCGATAAAGATATTGTTATGAATTTTCCGAGACAGTTTTATAGATTTTAGGAAAGTATATAAAATGAAGAAGAAAGAACATGAAAAAAAAGTAGATAAGAATGTTCTTTTACTTGATCGTGAGCCATCATCAATTTGTGAACCGAGCAAGTCGGTTTGTCGTCCCGTCCGGCGACGTGCGTTTTCGCACCATCTGTATGGATATTTCTGCTCGCCGGCCCGTGCCAGCTAATTAAATCAGTCCGGGAATTCGCTTATCGGGATTTCATGTAAATTCGTGAGTGGCGCGAATCCGATGTCCTGTGTGCCAATTAGTTGAGCCGGCGTCCGAAACGCACGATCCGCCTTGTAATTTCCTTTCTTGAAGGATATTGTAAGGATTTATATGACCCGATGAATTATTGGTCGTACACACGCGAATGTGCCGCTAATTTTGTCACCTTTCAAATGAACTGTGATATTTCTCGTGCTTGTCGCAAATACGAGTTAATTAATTCTTTCCTACAAAAATTTATATACCCGAAAATACCGCAGGTGTGCATATTCAAGTATGCATATATACTTAATTAGAAATTATTCTCTAATTATCACATTTTTTTTAACGAAAATTTGTTGTAATTTTTTATTACAAAAATTTCATTTTATCATTTTTATGTAAATATTATACGTATATATAACGTTTTCCGACAGCGTTTATTTTAAAGTAATAATTTAAAAAGGTGAACAACATACCGTTGTCAGTTACGAAAAACGTGCACTTCCACTTTTTTCTGCTCCGCAGCGCTCGTTAACGAGAATCCGAGTGCGTAGAGGAAAAAAATCACGAATAAAAAGAGCGCGGATCGAGACCTAACCGGGTGGTACGTTTAATTCGGAACGCGCGAAATAACAAACAAAAGGGAACCGCCGAAACTTAAACCAAACAGGCGGATTGGATATCGTCGGCACCGGCTACGTGCGCGCGAAAGTGTATCGACGCAATCGAAATCGGTGCAGAGGCGAAATCGAAATTGGCCGGTCGATCTCACAAAAGCACCCCGACCGTCACTGTAACTCAATTATTACGAAGTAACAGTCATGGTTGCCCGATTTTTTTCTCAACCAAATTTTACGTCGATTTTAAAAAAATAGATGAAAAAATTTACCCTGGTGCGGTAGTGGAACAATGAGAAGAGTAGTTTTCTACATTCATGTGTTCAAATAAAACTTCACACTAAGTGTAAAAAAAAATATTCAAATTAAATTCTGTAATGATTTAATAATTTCCGAATGATTGGTTTTTGTAAATGTTATCTTTTTGAACTACAAATCGGTAGTCAGTGCAAGTCTGGAGCGCAGTCGTGTGTACGACAAACCTAATTTTATAATGCAAATAATTATACTTGTAATTGGAAAAATTCCAAATTGAAAATTTCGAAATTTCTTCCAATCTTTCTTAGATCCTCCTCACTTGGCGTCCTTCAGCAGACTGAACAAGATTTCTAAATTCTTTACCTTTTCTGTTATCCCCTCTTTTCTGTTTCCATCTGGTCTATTCAATTTTAGAATATTTTTTTATTTTCTTACAAAAAACTAATAGAGACTCTCAATTAATAAGAGTCTAGTGATACAATAGTCTGAAACAAATATAGCGACATAGCTACATATTGCAGAATCGGATATTGTCGCCATATTTATCTTGTGACTAAACTTATATTTGAGGATTTCTAGTTTTCTTTATTTAAATAAATATTATTTTTTTTTATCCAAAAGATGAAGCGACGAGTATCGGATATAAATATCCAAGATCAGAAACTTAAAGGAAAAAAAGAAAAAAGAGAGAGAAAGAGGGAGATAGAGGGAAAGAGGGAGGGGGAGAGAGAGAGAGAGAGAGAGGAGACATATAATGATAAAAAGAAAAAGAAAAAAAAGGACAGGCAGCAAAGCTAGCAAAGGGGTGGCTCGTCACTTTTTCGAAGAACCCCCGTTCTTTACATATGGCGCTTAGTACAGGCAATAACCATCGATAATCGGCCAATAGGAACGACCACCCCTCGCGGATCGTCAATTCCCTTTCCCCCCTTTCGTGGATCTGTAGGCAGCATGACAAATAACTCTCACAATGGCCCATCGGCCACCCCCGCCCCCGCTTGCCCCTTCTTGCAGTTCGCCAGCTCGTTCCCTTCCAACCCCCTCGTGTTATACACGACCAGATCGGTTCCGGCAATTTTACATTCACGTCACAGCTCCGCTGATTTATTATAATGTTTGCCGTTTGTCCCCCCTTCGTTCCTCCATCATCCCCCTCCTCGGCAGTCACGCTGACGACCCTATGTTCAACCAGCGAATTGGGAAAATACTCTCCGGGGGATGAACTGTCGATAGAACGATGGCTGTTTCGAGATTGAGGGATCGAGATCGAATTCGGATGAGATCATAGTCTATTTATGATTGGGCAAAGGGAGATTTAAATGTAATAGTTTGATGGGAAAATAGCGGAAATGGTTCGACAATTTGCAATTGTCTTAACGAAAATTTTTCATTTTTGGCGTATATTTACAAACATTAAAAATTACGGCTTAGGAACCTATTTTTTGCGTTAAAATTAATTTTTTTAATTGTACTGCTAATTTATTGTAACGTATTCTAAATATTTATAAATCGCAATCTTCCAGAATTTTTTCAGAAAAAATGTCACGGAGAGATTCTTTGAAAGATCGATTCCCGGCAAAGTCCTTGAGGTACTCTAAGATCGGATCCCGATAAACAAGACAATTTCACGGGAGGATGTCCCAAGGAATCTATAAATCGTATCGAAGCAACTCGTCCGCTATCACGTATCCGTGGTGGTGCCTCCGTCGCGATTAGAGCCGATCGGACCGAATCCGCCATCTTGAAGGCGTTTGCCACCAAACGATTGAATGTCTCCCCAAGCGGACATCCCACGCAGTATCACCTTCGGACCCTTTTCTTACCAATGCAGACCTTCCTTTTTCTTGCTTCACTCCCCTTGATTCGCCCTCGCGTGTCGCGAGAATTGAAAGCGTTAGCAATTCGGCCGATTCGAAAGCGGCGACGATTCTATTTTCTTTCGTTCGACATCGTACGGGGGATAAAAATCTTTACGGCAAATCCGACCACGAAAATGGGATAGGTTATCTCCCTTATACCGGGGGTGTCCTGTAATACCCACCCAACGATTGGTACGATCGTATAAGATTTGCGGACGAGATTGCGGTATCAATAGCGAATCGGGAAATTATTAGGAGCTATAACATGTATTATTCTGTCAACACAGATACTGACATTTTTTGCAAATTCATAAATTTAAGTTAACATTTTCTTAACGCCATCGTATTCGTTACATTTCGAAAGAAGACGTGACGAAATTTCAAAATTCGGTGACAAAATAGTTTCCGAGCAACGATTCTATTTTCTGACACTGAAAGGCAAGGGAATAAGAATCTATATATGGCGAAACTGTGATTTCAGAAAATGGAGTCACCCAAGCTCTATCTCAGCATTCGTTTTCGAAGCTTATTTGTTTCGATTCACTTTGCAATACCTGCAGCAAGTGCTGACATTCTCTCAACCAAATGCCTAAATTTGCGTGTACGTTTCTAAATAGAACAGTTTTGCAAAATATCTTTCTTGTGATTAATTTTTCTCATTTTTATTTCTCCATTCCTCAAAAATATATAAATAATCTGTGTTTTTTGTATATATATTTATAACACATTTATAACACATTTATTGAAAAACACAATTATTTTCTAGGTATACAGAAAGAATGGCTTTATTAAAGTATCTAAAGCTATAGATATAGATCTGAAAATAATTTTATTAAACTATCAAAATAATTATGTGTGAGGACACTCAAGCTAATTGATAGAATACCTATCAAAATTTTTGCATCAATACTTAAGCACTTATAATTATTTTGATGGTTCAACAAAATTATTTTCAAATCTAACTAAATTTTCAGATGCAATTAGATTGCAACAAAATCGTTCTTTTCTAGTCGTGTATATTTTCTAGTCTAATCTAAAGTTTATTCTACAATGTGCTCTTCGTTTCTCGTTTCTTGTTTTTTACCTTTTGCTTTTTTCTCCTTTGCAACCATTTTATCGACAATTGTATTTCTTGTTATGTATTTCTTGTTTCTTTCGAAGTTCGTTAACTTTTATCTTAGGCAATATAAAACAAAAAATCGGATAAGAAGCGAAAAGACAAGATGTAAAAAATAACAAAAAGCAAGAAACAGGAAACAAAAAGCACATTGTAGAAAAAGCTTAAATTTCGTTTAAATCTTGCTTTATTTATGACACGAGTAATCACGGTTACACCAGTCTTATTTCTCATCACCTTTATCGTGACTATCGTCTTCAAAGAGCTCTTTTACTTTGCCGTTCCCTTTTCTCACCTATACTTGTTCTCCTCTTCTTGTCTGATGAACTATTTCGCTGTAACCAATGCGACGTAACTTTGAATGCAAACAATGCATGCGGCGGTCGCCTCCCGCATTCTTGCATCGGATGTAAAACTTTATCGTTGTGATTTTGTCTACAAGCAGGAAATAAGTGCCATAATTCGCAATATCTCCCAAAAAATATCTCTGTCTCATCGTCGCGACATCTTTCGACGAATGTTTTTTCCTAACTCGTATATCAGAATCTAATGCACGAAAGTAATAGTATTTAGAAACCTTGGCATGGAACACACGAATAACACATAACACATATAACATGCGAATAATACAACACAATACATTCTATGACACAAAAGTTTTCGTAAAAAAGCTTATCAATCGACAATTTGGGAATGGAGCTATTCTTAAAAAAAATTCGTTTGCCGACGTTACAACGTCAATCCCGCAATTCTAAAACGTTTTTATGCTTCAGTTCGTCGTCAGTGACTGGAGCTCTCGGACGAGCTGCATTATTTTATTAGAATGAATTATTCATGCGCGTCACTTACACGGTATGCATAAGTCGCGCTCTTTCATCAATCCCCCTACTGTTACTGTGTGAGAATCTCCGATTCGTCTTCTTACTTCTTCCTTCTTCGTGCCGAACGTGCAGCGGATCGCAGAATGGATTACAACTTATCGGATATTAGAGAAGTTCCATCTGTAAAAAATTTTGGACATATTTAATATCGGCTCTTACAATTAGATGCGCGACCAAGTCATTTCTCTATAACTGTGTAGCCGAATAATTCGCATCGAAACCAAGTTACGATGACGTTAAAACGAAACATGATGATTTTAATAGAGAAAACTCATTGATAATGACATAAATCTCTTAAAAAGATCCTCTTTATTTCTAGAAACTAAACATTTAATACTGATGAAAATACGATCTGTTTAGATGATCAATAAAGAGTAAAAACTCATCCTTCGTATATTTGTAGCTTTGTTTCAGTTGTTACTATAAAATCAGTTAAAAACAAATTCTATTAGGTGTTGGAATTAATTCGTAGCGTTTTACAAGTGATGGGAAGTACTTTCATTAATGTATTTTTTAATTCTCATGTGAAATAAATAACATTCTTTCATTAAAAAACGCTACGAATTAATTCCAACACCTAATACAAATATTTTTTTTTATTTAATCTTCTTTTTTATTTTATTTCCCTCAAGCTGAGTTGTATAAAATTATATTTCTCGTAAATAATTTTAAATTAAATCTATCTTTTTTATCTTTCACATATCAGAACTTTGTCGTCTTGAGAATTCTATTACAATAAAAATTAGAAAAGATACACGTAAATTTACACTGTAATAATTTACACGGAGCATTCTAACCGCAAACGAAAAACATTCTTTCCCTTCTGTTTTACCACTGTTCTCTCGCTTTCCATCACGAAACTTGTCTCCTTTCTTAACCCGATTCCAGGGTGGACCGGTCCCACGATACGCGAAGGTTCGCCGATGCGCTGTCGAGAAGAACGTGTCATCCTTCAACGTCAATCCGATGCGGTGGACGCAAAACGAAGCGACGAAGCGATTTGAATGCATCTCGCGAACGGGTGCATTCGAAAAAGTCGCTGCGGGTCGTTTCGCTTGGTACTCGCACGGCTCTTTTTCTTACTCGCGCCGCGAGATTAGGCGTAGGTTTTTTTTATCGCTTCGTGTGAAATAAAATAATCACACGGAAGAATGCGCGGTTGAGTAAGATCTCGATATCCTAGATTGGAATCCACATTGTTTGGGCGACAGCTCACACGTGGGTTGACGCTTTCGCTTTTTGTGAATCACTATGCTATTCAGATGTGATTAATTTATATCTCACGGTTCTCTCAACTGATAATTCAATCATTTCGTCAACAACTTACAAGATGATAATAATTACCTATTCGTACTTGTGATTTATGTGCTGCAATTATCTATTGTATTAACTACGATTCTACTAGTCTATGTATAGATTATGAAATAATCATTCAGTTCGTAATATATTAGAGAAAGGGAAGAGAGAATGAAATATCATTTTGTTTTATTAAATATCTTTATATTTAATAATATAATCTCTTATTTATTAATTATCTAGATATTCATGTAACATAACTACTTTTGATCCAAATTTAATCGTAGAGTGATATCAATAATAAATATTAGAAATTCTTACAGAGGATACACAGAACGAACATAATTACAAAAAAAAATCAAAATATCAAAAAAGGTTGCAATTATGGAATAAGAGAAAAGATATAGAATCGTCAATTAATATATAACTTAATTTATACGTCGAATATATGCACACATTTTGTTATCAATTTTTTTTTCAATTACATTATTTGAAAGCCACATTCAAAGCTTCCAAGCTAGATTAAAATTAGAGAAAATGAATATCAATATATTTCTCAAAATTACGTAAAAAGTACACCTGTAAGACTATTTGCTAGCAATAAACGTATATTTGTTTCACTTCAATTTATTGCATTAGAGAGGGCAGAAATAAAGAACAAACCTAATGACACTCTGAATAACTACTTTTACACGAACATCCTTAATCAGGTTTAATAACATCCGCAGTTATGAAACCAATTCTTCTAAAGAATGAAATGACTGTGATTGACCAGTTTCTAACTACGGATGTTATTAGACCCAATTAAAAATGTCCGTGTAAATGTAGTCAATGATGCAAAGAGTAATGTTTTCTTTATTAAGGGTTTGCTGACTGGCTAATGTTGTTTTACACAAATAGAAAATAGTCAGAAAGATAAGTTTTTGTTTACCTTCCGTTTCTCCGTCGGGTTGCAATTTTTTTTTAAAGATTGTATTACTTACAATCCTAAAAAAATTTTGATCTTAAAATGAGATAAATATTTATTCGGATGTTGGAGGAAGAAAAAGCAAAGGTGCTGAATGCAAAAAGTGCAAGCAACGCGAAGACACTTATGTTTAGTATAGGGAAGGCGCACTCCAGTATATTATAGAGCTCACTGATACAAGATATCATAGTATTTCATAGTCTCTCATCTCCTACTTATTCCATAATTGCATCCTTTTTTCTATACATCTAGTTAATTAAAGACAGATATATATCTTGTATGGAATACACGATGTTAAGTTTAAGACTGATGATCATTTAAATTACCTTATATATATATATATATATATCGCAAGCGTATTCACTGAAATGGGATTCAACGCCGATTTATCGGCAATTCATGCCATTATCTGCGAAAACGGGAAAAGCACATTCCGACGAAATCCCACGATTCTCGCAAGCGGACGAGGATCAAAGCGATCTCGTGAGGCGACCGCGTGATCTTCTCCGCTGAAGAAGGTCGAAGACAAATGCCGTACGCGAAATGTTGGACGCTAAAGGGACGATGTAAACGGACGCTATTACCGAGATAGCTCTTTCTCTTTCTCTTCATCTCTCTTTTACGCATGGCATTCCGACGGGCATGCATCGTCTCCTCTTGCACGTCCGTCTCTCCTTTCCGCCCTTTTCCGCGGTGCGATCGTTTCGTGTCCTGCAAGCACGATCGCACCGCTCAAGGAAATTCCAGCGTTTGCATATCAAGGCACCGCCACCGTTTAGCCGGTCATTACCTTCGGACCAGCGTCGGCCAATCTGTTCTCCAGCCTCTTTTAATTCTATCGTAGTCCTCCTAGGTGCGCCAGATATTACCCGACTATCCTTCAGGATATTTACGCGTACTTAATAACGCGTAACTTAATTATTCAAGGTGCTGCTTTCATATCTTTAAATCACGAAGTGTTCAATCTTGTTCAATGTTTTAATAATAATAATAAACAGATATCGCGCGCGATATTATAGTGTATTTATTAAACAGAAAATTAATTAGAAAATACTGATAGACGGATTAAAACTTATATATAAATACCAATTATCTCTTGATTCAAACGACCACATATCATAACTCTGTGGCGTATCTCCCGAGCACGAAGTGCTTATTACTGCAACGGCACGATGATTAAGTTTAATTCCATTACTGTGTAATTAAGAACAATGACAACCACGGAGATAAATAAGCGCAATACGTCATTGTAAGTGAAAGTAAACACATAGTTGCCCGCGGCGCCGTTCGAAAATAGAAGAAAATAACGCGATAATAGTCGCTGCGAGCTTGTGTACTCACTTGTACTACTCCTTTGATCGCTCGTTAACCGAGAATTACTCTAATTACAAGTCCAGGAAAAAAGAGATACATAATGCATGCGGCTAGGCTAACTAACGACCGGTGCAAACGATTCAAAAAGTGAAAAAAACCAAGCGAGAGAAAAGAGGAGAAGTATAAATATATAGTTGCATACTGTAACAAATTTATCTAAAATAATTATGATAAAATTAGATTTGATATTTATAATTGATCAAACATTCGATCAAATTTCATAAGAGAAAATAAAACGTCTTTTTTCTATGTTAAGATTAATTACATCCCTGTGGAAATTATTTTAAAATTAAATTATTATTGACAATTATATAATAAATTTCCCCTTAGCTCTCTCTCTCTCTCTCTCTCTCTCTCTCTCTTTCTTTCTCGATGTATAATTTAGATTTTTATTTTATCGATAAGGTAGATAGGAATCAACAAATAAGAAGTGAAGACAATATGAGGATAATAATTTATTTACATCATAAGGCATATATACGTATATATTTCCGTATATATTTCTTTTCTGCAATCATCGAGCGATTGAAATCGTGGCTCTCGCGCGTTTAATCGGAATGATTGCGATCAAACAATTGTCCTGAAAAACATGTAATAATTTTATAGGCAAGAAAGAATGATCGTACGCAAAGATGCAATAGAAAAATTTGAACCTAGCGTTTGATTAAATAAATAGAACCCAGAATAACCAGAATAATCAGAAATTGTCTTTTACAGTATTATATCATTTGATTAAATTTGTGAATTTATACATAAAAAACAAATTTTATTTAACCCTTTGTATCATACCTCCTGAGAATTGTATGTTGCGATCATATAGGGGGCAAAATAACCCCAACATTTTAATTGATTGTCGTATTGACAGCTTTTGTTTCTTAAAATCACAAAAATTACTGAACATAAACATTGTAGAGCATAGAAATGCAATGGCTTTTTAAAGTTTTTAATTTTAACATATTTAAAAAATTGCAAAGGCTGACGTCCAAGGAGCAATAGGCGGTTGAAGATGCAAAAAGAGTATTTTAAATTTTGAATAAATGGCAGTTTAAGTCCCGTTTTAAAAAGAGATCTTAGAAATGTAAAGCTTTATACCTTTTTGGACTCCCTGGACCTCAGGGCCTGACTACGAAAGGTTAAATAGAATTTAAGTTAATAAAATATTTAAATATTTACACTTTAAAGAATATGAGTGGATTTTAACATCGTTTATATAACATTCACCGTATTGATGTTAGTATAAATACCACCCTATTTTAAAACTCATAATTTAAATCCACACTACATTGACGTTAATGTTTATATGGATTTTAAATTCATACCATGTTGATATAAACTTCACCGTATTGTATAAACCTCGACAGTGTTATAGATTTACCACATACATTTATGATGTTACCACCAATATTGTATAGACATGGGTTTTAAATTCATATCAACGTGATGTAAATTTAATTTTATGAGTTTTAAATCCATTATACTATGTAGTGGATTTAAAACCCATACTACCAATATGATGTGACTAACTTATGATATTAACACCAATTCCAATATAATATAGATTTAAAACTATGTTAATATATCAACATTAATACAGTGAGAATTATACAAGATAAGGATAAACATTTAGTCCGTTCTTAATTTCAAGACCGTCTCAAGCAATGTCTTAAGATACAAATACGCTCTCTAATTGATTTATGATATCTCAAACACTAGCTTAAAACCATCTCGAAGCTTGAGCAATGTCTATGTAGCTTGCGCCCATAGTATAACCAGAAGATAATTTTTTGCACAAAAATATAAATCAAAAGTGCAGAATAAACTTCTTTCTGAAGCTTTGTTGTGAAAAATTTCTTTCTTAATAAAATAAAAAAAATTTAACTATTTATCACATTTTTTTTAATCCTGCCATTTGTAAAATTATATAAATATGTAAACGTTATATAATAATGTTCACACACACACACACACACATACACGCGCGCGCGCACAGCAGTGTCTTTCCACACCATGTCTTTATGTTAAGTGCGTACGTACTTTTAAATTTGATTTTTTATAAAACAAAATCTAGGGTAAAAAATTATTCTACACTTTTGTATTATTTGTACAAGAAATCACTTTCCATCTGTTTATACTATAGATTTGTCTCCACCTTGTACCGCATTGTACTAAATTCCTATTTCTTAGAATGTAATATTAATTATTTCTTCTATATATACGGTGACTATATTTTCTTAACGAAAATAAAGGACAAATTTGAAAATGTTTCAAGGGTTTTGTTCCTATATATTTTCAAATCAGTTTGTGACTGTTAAGAATTTGTGCATTATAAAATTTTATTGCACAGTTTTTTGATAGTTTGAAATTGCATGATTCGACTGTATTGGAACAAACCTTTGATCTAAAATAATAAAAGGTTCGAAATAATAAAAAATGAAAACAGCTGTAGTTTGAATAAATTTAATTTTGAGAATTAAAAGATATAAAAAATCAACAAAAATGAATTATATTTATATGCATGAAACTGTAAAATATTTTCCATAAAAATTTGCTCATTAATGATTAATATAATATTAGACATTAGAACGCTAATTAGAAAAGAACTCAGAAAAGAATTTTCTTTAATATCAAATAAAGAATAGTAAAGGACAATATTGAAAAATAAAGGACAAAATTAAATTTTGAAGAAACAAATAAATTTAAAGGACAGCTACTAAAAATAAAAAATTGTTCTTTACAATAAAGGACATATAGTCACTGTATCAATATATAGAAATAATCTAATCAAATAATCTCATTATGCGTAATGCTAGAAAGAGAGAAAACTATTTTATCATTACACAATTTATAATTTTTTTTAAAGTTTTTTAATACTTTTTTAATTAGTTGAATAAGAAAGAGATCGAAAACTGATCTCGAATTCTAAAATCTCAAAAATGTGTTGTTTCGAAAAGAGTTGGCATATATCGCTCGGTTTGCTCTCGGTCTTTCACTAATGGTAAAGACACACATCACGCGCTTTTGTCGTATGCGCGATCGCGTTAGTAGAATCGACGACGAACGGCGACGGCTTTCGCCGCGGCATAATCACAGATTCGCGATTAAGACTCACCGCTCGTCCAATTTGCTGAATTTTCTAGGTCGCTGTGGCTGCATACGGCACGAACAGTATATGCGGGAATGTGCATGACACGATCCGTTTCCGATCGTTGTGCGACTATCAACTGACGTGATTTACCTCACACCGCGTTTGAAAAACGAAAGCTTGTAACGACGATACTAGCGTGGTTCTTTGTGTCGTCCTTACGATATATTGAATATCGTAATATATACAGTTGGAAAGTCTGATGTGATTGTATCGTTTCTATTCTTCAGCCATTCACGTTCTAGCATTATCACTATTAATATTAGCTAACAGTAGAAAAATGCCATTTCTTTCAACGTATTAATATATAAAATAAAGCTTGATTGCATAAAAATCTTTTGTATCAAAATTCAATTAAAATTGCATTTTTGTACTGCTACTGTAGATATATTTAATGCAAATCAAATAAAATAATTGAGATTCCGTCCCAAAAATTGAGTTTTGATGAAATGAATTAAAATTTCTATATAATATGTATCTTATATCCTAATAATTAATTGTTAAATGTTACAATAGAATCTGTTTTGCTGGCAAAATAAAAATTTTTGCTGAATAAATTTGTTCATGTTAATAAACATGTTAATTTATTGTTAAATTATCTATCTTGTAACATCTATTTTATAAGTTCATCTTGCTATTACAGAATTGTCACTAGTAAAATGCATAAAAATAAACAAAATTTATTATCATCAATAATGAAAATCCTGTATAGAAAAAGATAATGGTTATTTAAGATACTAGTGATATTTCTATTTTTTGTACAACAGATCTATTTTTTGTTACAAATTAAGAAATTTAAAAAGGTAAATATTAAATATTAAAAAGAATACGTAACAAAACTTTATCCCTCATCTAATTTTCACATTATATATAGCAACGTGCACTCATGATTCGCGGAAGAAAATTCGTCTTCTACAAAGTATCTTAGAAAAGTTGCAGGAAGTGCGTTAAAGGAGTTATTCGTCAAGATTATTCGCTCTTTAACTTCTCTGAGTTGGTCGAGCAATCTCGGGCAAGTTTCCGCGTGGCAAAGCGTGATGAAGCGATTTACCGAATTGCCATAAGGAGACAGTACTTTACTTGACCAAGTATCTCGTGGAGCGTAGGTAGTACGAAGAAGAGAGAAACAAGGGGCGCATTAGTGACGGCTGTTAGTGCCAGCATCATCGAGAATGGGCGCAAGAAACCTCATAAACTCGCGCAAAACTACGCTGAGGAATTACGAGCTCGATCTCCCGCGCGTCGATCTCTATATCGGCGTTTTCTCTAGTTAACCGATATGGAGATTTCGGTATACGGTATACACTAATGATTATGAGCGGTCTCCCGAGATTGGAAAGTAACTCCGTAAATTACGCAGCGTTACTCAAATTCCCAGTTTATAAAATGATTGCGAATCGGACAAGTGTGCAACGGGTATAACCATGTATGCGAATGTTCAGTTTCTACTTGTTTGTAGGAACGGGATAATGAGCAGTCGGAATAATGTTAGTTCCAGCCGTAAGATCGGTGTATAGCGCAAGTAATTCGGCGGTAGATATATCAAGCAATCAAGCAAAGAACGAGTAATTGAGATTTCTGCAGAGATTTCTATTTATTGATTTATTTTAATGTTTAAGGCATCTATTTTCAAGTTCCGACGTATAGCTTTATAATAGTAAATTAATATTTTACATCTTTTCTAAATTTGATATCCTAACTTAATTGAAAATGATACACACATATCACTCCCTCACTTCGAAAATAAAACATACTTCAAAAAGTTGAATATTTTATAGAAAAGGAGAAAAAGCTATTTTTTAACTTGATAGAAAATTATTAACTAATCAAATAATATTTATAAAAAAATATATTCTTAAAATAATTCATTTTTATCATTTTCGTAACATTTGCAAAAAATATTCTTTTGTGATGATTTTAGCGATTTTTAATGAAATTAATAAGTCAGTTCACTTTTGATAATCGATAAGATAATGTTTAACTCATTCATGATAATAACTCGAAAATTAAGTTTTTCGAGTTGTGTTATTTTGAAGTGTGATAGCAATGTATTCATATATAGCGAATGTTAAAAGTGTTAAGACACTTTTATGCAAAGCTCATTTTGCTATTTTAATAAATCATTTAATGAGTCGTCGATTCAAGAGAGGGAAAAAGGTCCGAATTCATCGCCGCTTCTTTTCGCGATATCGCAAATGATCGGCATCACAAACGAATGAGTGCGAAGAGCAACGCGAAGGGAGAGAATACAAAACGGGGAGGATTTGCGCTACGGTGCAAAAAGAACGGACCCACGACGGTTGATGATAACATCAGTCTCTCCTGTCTCTCCTGCGTCGTAAAGTCCTCGGGGAAAGGAGATCTCGAGTTCTCCTTTCCTCTTCACTATTCCCCTGTATCGCTCTTCATGTAATTTGTATCGAAACATCGCGGCGCGGTGAAGCTGTCGGCTCTGGCCAAAGACCGATTGCGATTCGGCGTAGGCTGGAACGCGGCGAATACTGAAGAAACTGTGTCCGAGGAGTCTGGCGGGGCGAGGAGGCAGAAGGAGGAAGTTCTCGGCATCCGGAGGAATCCGGAGAAAGACGGAAGGAGGAGTGTGGCCAGCACTCCTTTTGTCCTACCGCAGAGTTTTGGGCTTGTTGTCCCCTAAACGGATGATGTCCCTTAGAGACTCTTACTCTTAACCGATTCGCTGAAACGCGAGAATCTCAAATGATGAAATTTATACATAGTATATTGCATGATTTGATAAAGTGAAGTAGCTGTTACGCAATTTATGTTATTTTAGATATAGATACGCGTTATGTTGTTTTTCGTTATCGTTGGATAAAACTTGATGGTTTGAATGAATTCTATATATAAAGTATATATATATCTGGAAGAATTAGATAACGCACGTTAGGTTTGGTATTTTAATTATAGTACTTTTAAATATTAAAAAAAATCTTATGAATAACAAAGAGAAAATATAACTTTTTCCACTTTTTTTATTTATATTTATTTAGATTTAGTCCAGCCACACAGCTATTCTGAGATACATCATTAACTTGGCATAATTTTTCTACATACGAAATATACATTTTACGCTCGCCCGAGAGAGGATCAAAGAGAGGTAATCGTTCTTTTGTTTCACGGAGGACTTTTGAAACCGTTTGCTGAACAAACAGCGCGGCTTGTTCTCCCTTTCAATCTTTCGTCTTCCCCTACAACGTAGAGACACGTGTAGGGAGGGAAGGGTAGGAGCCAGAAGGTGCAGGAGATTTTTATTTGCTCTTGAAGGGCGAGCTGGCTTTTTTGCCGGTTTCAGGCCCGCTAACAAGCGCTCTTTTGCTCCTCGCGAATTGTGATGCCGCTGACACTTTAGTGATGTTCCTGCCTCTACTGTGGAGCCTCTCTCTCGCCACCATCCCTCCTCAGGCACAGACCATATTCGGCGCTGGACCTGATGTAAAATTCGTCAGAAGATCTACTCGCGACTATCAAGCGATACGTTTAAGGACGAATGCTAACGCTGAAATTCCAGACGGAGTCGAAGGATGAAACGTCCACGTGAAGAAACTGGTGATTTATTTTGAAAATTTGTTTCCAATAACAAATATTTTATGAAGTTTTTAAACATCAAATATTCAATGTCGGAAATTATAAAATTATGATTAGGTTTAGAAATGAATTCTAAACAATTTTTTAATTTATTATTTAATTTTATTATTTTCATGTTTCTTTTCTATACTTCTTTCATATCTATTATATTAATTATATTGTATCAAAATGTAGACTTGTAAGCAGTATTGATAATGCCTCTTGAGATTCTCTACATGGGCCAATATATTGTAGTTGATTTTTATTTTAAAATCGTCTTAAAGTAATGTCTTAAGATGCTAATGTGACTGATGGTGACATCTTAAAACAATCCTAAATATAAAATTTGACTGTGAATACTACCCGTAATTCATTCGATACTAAATGTTTCCGGTATCGGAAAAACGCGCGGATTTTGAAAGATGCGATTGTCTCACGCTCGTCATCGCTAAAGTCAGCAAACGTTATTCTTTACGACACCTTTAAGATTCCATGCCGAGTTGCCTCGACAAAACATTGTGGCCGAATGAGATTGATACATTTTTAATGCGGATGGGTCGACGGGGGTCCGGCGGAGCAGGAGAAAGGGTGAATATTGCGGATTCTACGCGACGCGAGGCAAAAGGTAGAAAAAGGGAAGGGCGTTTCGAAGCCGAAACTCAACGCGCGAAGACGAAGTAAGCAGGTGGAAACCACTCGATTCACGTTGGATTCCTTCAAGTTACCGCTTTTTGCAGCGGCCGAAACGTAGTGAGAACCGTCGTTAGTCGTTAACGAAATGGCGTCGGAGCTAAGAAGAAAACGATTGTCGATTGGGAACATAAAATTACTCGAGAAAACAGAAAGCTTGTTGAAAGATTTATAATGTGTTTTCACAAAGAGTATAAATTTATATTGCATATACGTCTCGCTAAAAGTAATGATAGTGTCATAAAAGTAACATAATAAAATCAAGTATAATAAAATGTCAAATATATTTTCGCATGAACATGTTTATGCAAATCCAAACGTTTAACTATATTTTAAAAAATATTAATGAAAAATTTATATTAAGGAGAATTTTTTAACACGTACATTCACGAGAGTGATGGAGGCGACCAGGAAAGGACTGAGTAAACTGAAATTCCTGACAACAGTTTATGCAAATATCCTTTAGACTACGTTCACAGCATGCAACATACGTGATGTAATGAGGGCCGCGAGAGAAAGGTGAGGAGAGCGTGGTGAGATGACGAGCCACATGGGGAGCAAGAAAGAGGGCAACGAGTCAATTAAGATGCTCTCGAGCCAGTGCGTTGGCCTAATCATCGTCAGAGGAAGACCGGGCATCGCCTAAATTACGAGCAGCCAATTATATTGCGTTTAAAATTAATTACTAGATCGTCCGAAGATAAATCGATGCTCCGACAAGGAGGCAGAGTGACGAGGGAACGAGAGATTTGTTCCTTCTCCCTCGCTCTCTCGTTGGAATAAAAAAGAAGCGTCAGCGGGACTCCGCGCCGTTTATCTTTCCGTACGTATCTACCGAATCTGCTTTGAACGGCAATTATTACCTCGTCAAATTAATCACGCGTCGACCTGACACAATGGCGTCCTAACGTCTGCATCCCAGGGCGACGATTTCGTGCCGCCGATAGCACACTACACATACATCCACCCCGGTCCGTCTCGCGCCCTTATCGATAAGCCACCATCAGACGAGTCATTGCATGTCTCTTCTCTCTTTGTATCACTGGATGAAAGTCGCCACATTCAATTCTTATCATTATTACAATCTTATTGTTATTATTTCTTATTTTAATGTATTGCAACAAAGAAGATTATTAATATTTAGTAAAATTAAAAAAAAAATGCTTCGCCATTCTTTTAAATTTTATTAAACATTAATAATATTCTCTTTCCTACAACTTTGGACACATATTTAATTCTATGCATTTTCAGAACATCTTTTAATAATCTGATAATTATTTCTCGATTTGCGATATCTGAATTTTTATCGCTTTGCAATGATTTTGTGATTCTTTTTGAATAAATTTTGACAATAAACCTCAAATTGTAAGAAAAGTAACTAATGAAAGGAATTGAGACATGATGAAACTATAAAAGTGATTAATAAGACAACAGGAAAATATCAAGAACATTAATAGCGAGAGTGATTAACTGTGCTATTACAGCGAACTATAACTGCTCTCATCGATCGAGAAATCGGGTTTCTTTCAATCGTCAAATCAAGAATCACGGCACTGGTATGACTATGAAGGGAGCTAGTGCTATTATAAGAGTCCATTAAAACGGTTTGGCCGGGTAACAATGGCGACCATTCGTATTCTACAGCGCGCACTATCCTCTCCGACTGCATGACCGCCATGTGAAACCGATCGTGAATCGAGTTTATTGCTGGTTAACAGTTACCTACTCGATCGTGCACGTGTACGTGTCCAATGAGACACTATTCCGCGCCTCGATATCGATTTCTCGCGCGACTAATCTGCTCTAGATCAACCACGAATTGCGTCTCAGCCATTGCTAAATGTTGAAAACTCACACGATATTTATTACATGCATTTTGAAATATAATTACAAATTAACAAATTAAATTTTGCGTTAAAATTCATTTTCCTATATACTTTATTAAAATAATTTAAATACTTTATTAAAATATAAAACTGCAACATATAATTTATTGATTAAATTAAGATCCAGATTACGATATTTTCATACAACTAACTCTACGTGAATTTGCATTAAATTTTTCAGGATAGAATTTTAATTATAATTTTATACATTATGTATTTTAATGTTTATATTATTTTAATATATATCTGTATTTATTTTATAAGATATACATTTTATAGTATATCATTTTCTCATAACTTAAAAAATTAAGTTTTTTGAAAAAGAAAAGAAACTTTTTTCCAATTGATAGAAAATTATTGACTAATCAAATAATACCAATAAATAAAATTTATTCTTAATGTAATTGAATCATTTTAATTATTTTCGTTTTGTAATTAAAAATTTTCTTTTTTAAGAAAAAAAATGACTTTGGGTTATTGACAATTTTTTACGAAGTTGAATTAGTTCATTTTTTTATGATTATTAAAATAATGTTTACCTAATTCATTCATGGTAATAACAAAAGTCTTTTTTAGAATTGTATCACTTTTGAAATGAGGCAACGATGTATAAAAATAAAATTTTATTCTATATTCTAATATAAATCATTTAATTATAGGTTTAAAAAATGGACTTGATATATATTTTACACATACTTTTAATTCCATAAATTTTTTTTCCGTATCTACTACATAATATATAAAATGATAGAATTCTATCCTAAATTCTAACATAAATATGATTTTATACAAGTGGAATTAATCGTTATCTTGAGCAACACTAAAAAATTTACAAAACAAAATATTATATGCACTAAGAGCTCGCGTATCAAAATTCTTTCAAAATGCAAGCAATAGTTCTTATTCGTTTTATTTTAAAATGTTTTGGTTGTAATTACGGCCGTTATTGTCAGCGCGGTGTTGTTTAAGATCACTACGCTACCATTCGTGCGATAAGGCTCGAATAGGACGTTTACAGCTTCGTTTGTCGTCGTAATTTCCTATGAAATGCAATCTCTACAAGCACCAGAATGTGTCCGATGTAATTATTTTCTACATGTTTGTGCGAGCTAGTTCGCGTATCATTTTTCGAAATACACTCGTGATGAGTACTAGATGAAAATATGCGACTCTTTCTTACAAACAAACAACATCCAGCTTGCTCAATTAATATTTCGTAGAAGGGTCAAAGTGACGATCATCCAAGCAGCGTGATTAATTGATAAATCGCGAATGTGACTTAAGTGATAGAAAGCCGTGATATATCAATATGTTTAGCAATCGCTAATTTATAAAAAGACGGTTTACAGTTCGTAAAATATTTCATCGCGACAAATTGACGTTTGTGACATACTATTATGTATGTACGATCTTATTCGCGCGGTTCAGAAATAGCGACATGAGTCGTTCTGTGTTATCGCTCATTATTACCTCTTGTAACGATTTTATGATAAGTACTAAAAAAATACTATTCCTATTGTCCTCTCCTATTATCACGACGAATTAATTTCCGCGATTAATATTTTATAAGATAAAGGAATGCTAATATAATAGTTGATCGAAGGGACAAATTGGGACATGCAATATTTCAGTAATCAAAATATGTGTGGATGTTTATGTTTGCAAAAGATAGTACAGAGACGGAAATTATTAAGCTAATACGATAATATCCGGATGTTAACAGCCAAACACTTTTTTGTGCATCAAAGCAAAATCATTACGTAAATCTTCCTTTTTTACTTATGTGGTAATTGAAGTCATTAATAAAAATCAGATGTGTTTTTTTGATATAAGTTAGTTGTTTAACTTTTAATACTTAATTTTATAATTTATTTTTATATTCGTCCGCCGCAGAAAACGTATTTATTAATAATTAAAAACTGTTTGTGATTAAGTTAATTTGTGAGTATCGAATGGATTATAGCCTAGTGTAGTCGTATTTTTCTTTTGTCTTATTTGTTCATTGCGAAATGATAAAGTACATGTGATACGTGATTAATATTGGAAATAAATTGTACCAAAATCATAATATACGATGTTTACATAAGTGTTGTGTAAGTGCAAGAACAGAATCTGAGAAGAGGAGGAGGCCTGGAGGCATCAGGCGACGGCGGAGCAACTATGGAGTAAGTCAATTTTATTTATTTCTTACTTATTATACATATCTTTAGTCATTAAATTTTGTACAGGTTAATTTTCAAAAAGATATAATGTAATTTTTTTGTTAAACATCTGATTAAATGATGAATAAAAATTAAATGCTCATAATAATTACATTTTTCATAATGTAAGGCGAATCCTATATATTATTCAACTTATTATTAAACTTGTTTCGAGAGCAGATATAAATATTCTCTTTTCAGATTGCTAGTTTTACTGATTTTTTTTTTTTTTTTTATAAAATATGTTATTTCTCTGTTAATATTTCTGCTGTTATATAATAAATTCTATAATGATTATTTTATGGAATCTTTTATTCAATAGCTCTCTTACGTCATAACTAATATTCCAACTACCAATAAACAATATTTTGCTGCATTTTTATTTATAAACATTTTTAAATGTTTTTAAAAAGGTACATTCTAGAGTATTTAATTGTATATAAACATTTAATTGTATATAAATTTCTTCTTAAACTTAACTATACTATATACAAATTATATTATATACGAATATATGTATATTTTAGTGTGTTATTCGTTATTTAACATTTTATTTGATAATACACATTTTAAATTACGCAAAGTTAAACAATATGTAGTATAGCGTTTTATTAATATAAAGTAAGTTGGCGGTTTTTCTTCGAGGTTTATAAAATTAATTATTCGAGCAGTCGATTGTAGTTTTACTGCTAATCTATTGTTCATGTTACGTATATTATAGATACTATAAATTTTTAGTATCTATATACAGAAAAAGTTATGTATATAAAAAAAATGTTATATTCTGTATATATTCATATGTTCTATACAATGCATATATACTACAATATTTTATTTTTTGTACATATACATTTTTGTAACTAAAATATTGTATTTTTTAAACAAAATCAATTGTTAAAATCTATTTTTGTATAGGAGTCACATAATTTGTAATCCTTTCTTTTTGATCTGCAATATCATCACATTTTTATAAATAATAAATATTTCATAACTTTCAGTTTAAAATCAATTCAACAACACTTTGACGAATGTAATCGTTAAGTTAAAAATTAAACATTGATTATTAATAAAATTATTGTAAAAAATGTAAATGAAGGTTATAATATCGTCTTATTTAAAGATATGACGGATCAATAGTGTTATTCAATTTAATTTTTTAATATTAATTACATCATAATTGATTAAATTTTAAAATTCATTGCTTAGACAAATATATATTAGGTGTTGGAATTAATTCGTAGCGTTTTACAAGTGATGGGAAGTACTTTCATTAATGTATTTTTTAATGCTCATGTGAAATAAATAACATTCTTTCATTAAAAAACGCTACGAATTAATTCCAACACCTAATAATAAAAACATTGAAAAATGAGATTAAATGAAGATAAAACTCTAAAAATAAAATACTGACATTTCTAGAAATTATGCAAGTTTTGAATTTTAAATTAAATTTCTTCATGTGATATTTTATTTGAACGACAGAAATTAAGAAGGCATATTCATATATCTTTTTTTGTTTGTAAAATAAAGTATTTATGTAAAATAAAGTCATAGTTATAAGATGTGGGAAATAAATATTATTAATTTTTTAAACATTTCTTTCCTCTTTTTTAAAAATATTTTTAAAATAAAACTTGAAATTTATATTTTATTTTTTTCATACTTTTCCAAAATTAAGCATTTCTTGAATTGATTTCAGAAAAAACAACATTATATTTTAATCAATTTATTTTATTTATAATTTGATAAAGATGTTAAGAATTATTAATTCTAATTTGATTTTAATTATTATAGTCTACCTATTAATTTTTATATATTGATAAATAACTTTATATTATACTTAAATTAAAATAAAATTACATGAGAGCCAACAAATATTATACTATGAAGCAAATTAATTTTTCACATAAATTTTTGCGTTATATGTCAATAACATTAAAAAGATATTTGATATTTAAAAATAATATCTCTAAGATATTTATTAAAAGTAATTTTTAAGTGTTGATGCAACAAGCTCTATTCAAGATTGATATGTAAAAAAGATAAAGTTATATATTGGGAACATAAAACATACTTACTAACAGTGTAGGAGATATCCTTTCATTACATTAATTTTTTATTTCGGATCCACATCATATCTGTGCTTAATGCATTATCAACTATATCGTACAGAACTTTAAACGTATACTCTTTTTATAATCCGATGTGAAAATTGATGAAAATGATAGTATCGTGATAAAATATTCTGAAGGAATGCGTATTTAAATCTCTCGACATAGTAATTTATCCGAGTGCACGCGTGTGA
Source organism: Acromyrmex echinatior (assembly GCF_024713525.1). NCBI lineage: Eukaryota > Metazoa > Arthropoda > Insecta > Hymenoptera > Formicidae > Acromyrmex > Acromyrmex echinatior. Next base: position 23,008,454 of record NC_141852.1, read on the forward strand.
TGTTAGCCGCACGTACGTTTGATCGCACTGGTTGCATTCTCGACCATTATAACGAGACGCCTAATGCTCGGCTAATTCCAGGATTTATTCGTACGGGATACCACGACCGAGTCGCGGTGATTTATTCGTCGTTAATGCCAAAATATTTAGAGGTCGCGCGTACTATGCTAACTAATCCCCGACCAGTTCAATTAGCTGAGATGCCACGGTCAATGCAGGCATTCGTACACCAGCTGATCTAAACCGGTTTAGGATTGCGTCCGAGACGAGTCAATACAATGAAATCGATGCGAAGTTAATCGTCTTTGCGTCGTGATATAGTTTATTGGCTCCTCTCACCGACACCGATTTATCTGAGCCCGCGCGCTTTCCCTCAACGATATTACATTGATTAAATCTTTGATTTTCTTATACCTGACGTTGATACTCTGTCTTACTAATGCATAATAATTGATCCGTATAAAAAAATATTTAATGTACTAATTAATGTCAATATTTGATCATATCTAACACGTGTTTTAACATTTATTAGAAAACAATATTTTATATTTCTTGCAGAACCTATATGCAATCCTATATATAATCTTGCAAAGAAAAAAATAACAAACTATCACCGTTATATATAATTTTCTATTCAACAATGTAATTATTATGTATAACATACGTATTATTGAGTGGGAAATTATAATATTGATGTAATATTATTGTTAATTTGTGTTTTGCGCAAATCAAATATGATAACTAAGTATGATATTTATAAATTGTTGGCTCACAGGATGAATATGATTATTAAATGTTTATGACAATAATACTGTTCATACTAAACAAATCTCCTTGACTTTTTGAAACCGCTATTGAAGAATTAAAATTTTCCAGAGGATATCGAAAAAATTTTTTTTATTAAAAATTAAAGGTATTTTTAAAGAATTGTGATTAATTAATATCGCTACACGCAGAAGAGAAAAGACTACCTTCTCTCTCTAGTGAATCCTTTCTTTATCGATATACACTTATGAGCAATAAAAAAATGGGAAACGTTTTCAAAATGTTCAAAATTGCACAATTTTCAGATCACCGAAATTTGGTAAAAGTCGCAGACAAAAAATAATAGAGCATTTTAAAGAAACTTATATTTTAGCATGCTTGGCTGTTTTTTAAAAAAATATTTTTACATTTCTGTAAAAATGTAATCTTAACAAAGATTATATTGCGTTTCTCAAAGATTAAATTACGTATATTTAATAGTTTACAGCTCAGTAAAAAATTCTTTCTCAAAAAATTGAATAGTTTAAAAAAAGAATAAATTATCCCTACAAAATGCTTTTTTAAAAATTTTATTACAATTTTTTTTTAACCAAATTACCATCTTGAAGCTAAATACGTTTCTTACAAATAATGTTGAAATTCATTAAACAATTTTTTATTTTTCTAATTCTGCAGGATTAAATTAAAAAATGATTAAAAAGCATGTTAAAGTACAAACTTCAAATTTAAAATGCTTTTTTATTTTTTTGTCTACAATGATTTTCAATGCTGAATTTCAACATTGGTTTTGTGAAATGTCAATTTTATATTAAAGCCGCATCAAGAAAAAATCGGTCAAGAAAAATCATAAAAATTATTAAAAAATCATAAAAGTCATTAAAAAAATGTTTTTAAATATAAGTATTTTATATGTAAAACTCTGTACTTTTTTTGCAAAAGTATAAAATTTTATTTAGGAAAAATTTATTATCAATTTGCAGACTGTTAAATATATGTAATTTTAAGGAACATAACAATGTGATTTTTATTAAGATTTAAAACTGTAAAGATAAAAATTTTTTAAAAAATGGCCGAAAGAGCGTTAAAATACAAGTTTCGAACTTTAAAATGTTTTTTTGCAAGTGATGATTTTTCACCTAATTTCGATGATTTGAAAATTGTACAATTTTGAATGTTTTAAAGTGTTTTTTATTGAGTATATTTTGTAGATACTATTTTCGCAAAATATTACAATGCTAAAATATGATTATGCGCGGTTCCACTAAAACTACTATAGTCCCTAATCCAATTACACAACAATTATTAACGGCCAATCCCGGATACTTAACGACAAAGTACGTAGTGAACATGTTTACATAGGACCGACACAGAGATTATTCGTCGCAATCCACCGTTATTGTCTCTACGGCATATTCGGGCGATTGATTTACGACGATTTACGGCACGTCCGAGGATAGACATCCGTTTCGTGATACGTTCTGACGTAGCGAGAATGACCCTTGTTAACGATCGATCATCGCTTTGTGGCAGCAACTGTAGAGACAGCCAAATGTGTACAGTCGTTGAAATATTCGTACGTTATTAATCTAGCTGAGAACTATAAAGCTGATAAAGTATATAATTTCTTGACAAATAATTTTAAAATGTATAAAATAACGTGAGAAATACATATCTAGTCCATTAGTCTTAAAGATATAATTTTCGGGGATAAAAAAATTCGAATCTGATATCATTAGTTGTTTTATTTATGACGAAGAATATTGATTATAATCTCGTAATATAATATTAAAACATTGTAAACTCATAAAGATAGCTACATCCAACATGTAGTACATCAATCATTTTGGACTAAAAAAATTAATTAGCATAACGACACCACATTTGACATTTACCATCTGAACGACTAATTATTTTTTGAAACAAAATCTGACATTTAATTTTTCTTCGTCGGCACTTGAGAGGCTTAAATATGCATCGCGACGAAAGGTCACACATATTAAATTAAATTAACCTTCCTAATGAAGTCCAACAAAGTAGAAATGAAGAATTAACGGTATCCCGAGAGTTTATGAACGATGATTGATGTGCCAAATCGGGTATTCTTCGTCTATCAGAGCAAAACGCGAGAGAGGAAATTAAACAATCAAATATTTGTAGGAAGAAAATTATCTAGTTGGATAATTAACATCTCCATTACACGTTCGAAACTCCTTGACACTTATTTCTCGGTTATTACGAAACCTAAAAGAAAAAAGGAGAGATGCTTGTAATTCTCTCTTGAGATTAAATTTTGTATATTATTATCATATTACATATTTATTTCGATATTATAGTTAATCCTTTCACCTTACAGATATTTTATGTATTCGGTTATACCTTAAAAACTAATTAATCCTTAATAAGATCTGTCAGTTTTCTGAAGAGATCGGGTGAGTAAAAGTAAGAAAAACGAAAATGGATTTCAGCAACCATAAAACGCGCGCGCACTTTAAGAAACTATATAATTAAGTTATTGCACGATATTTCGAAGAACGCGCGTGAGAGTCGTAATTCTCTTTTTCTCAAGATTGTGTAGATAAAAGCAAGGATTAACTTCGCGTGATTAATCTACTAACTGGCAAGCAAGAAACTCGAACCAACAGAACGTCGCTCTTAAATCATGCAATTACACCTTCGTAAAATAAACCACACGAGCGCCGTACGATGTGCTCCACGATGCACTCCAACTGGAAGTCTTCGTCGCGGGGGTGGTTTCTCGAAAGAAGGCTCTACGCACGAATCGCGAACGGGGATTCGTTGCCCGGAATCCAGCAAGGTCGGCCATAAAAATCCTTCTCGTTAATACCAGGCGGATTTCATAAATCTCGAATAATAAGTTTTTACGCATTGGTTATGGCGCATAATGGCGGCTTAATTGTGGGCCAGTAGACTCTCGCCTCGCGGGCAGTTGCGAGCACAAGGCCTCAGTCGTGTACGTATATATGTATCACAGACTCTCTCTTTCTTTGTGAGACATCATAAAACATATAAATACCAATACTCGACGGGGGCACCGCGTTCCAGCACATGTGTGAATACATAAATGCATAAATATTAGACCCTGGACATTACGTTCATAAGACCCATGGAAATTGGCTGGACGTATGTTTTATGGTAATATTCCGTGGTGTTAGCAGGGCCTTACAATATTATTTGTCTGCGTTAAATCGCGTACGTGATATCCTTTAGCATGCCTTCGATCTCGCTGGTGCTCAAATTCATCATCTGCGAATTTGTTCTTCGCAAAATTTTCATTTTAATGTGTTTTTCATATTATACAATACTCTAATTTTATTTTACCCGCAATAAAGACATGCATGTTTTTGAAAACTATTTAATTAATTTTGTTTAAAATTTATCTTTTTAAGATCTTTTTATTTAGGATAATTATTTACTTAATTATTATTCAATAACTATATAGTTGCTTAATTTCAATTACTTCGTAAAAATTTTTACAAAGAATAATTTCAATAAATAAATTAATTTTAATTAAATACAGATATGAATCGTTATATTGAAAATATGAGTTAATATATTCCAATTATTACGTCAATGAAATGATGTTATAAATAGCTTGTTAAAACTATTATACATCTACATCATATTATATCTACTTGTGGACTTTAATACGCATTAATAATTTAGTAAAAAAAATGAAGATGATATTTATCTAATGACATTTAAAAAAAATGAAAAATAAATGTTACGATAACGATCATTCAATTGAATTCATATTACCATTAATTTGAGTCATAGCAGCTGCACAACGATGTATAATGAATATAATCACGCTATTAACGATCCCATCGATAGCAGTTAAATAGTGATGACTATTAAATAAACTAGGGGAATCACAATTACTTGAGTTATATTTCGAAAATATTAATCTTCTTACGCACATACACATATTTTTTATAACCTGCATCTATTAATTTTATCAATGCGAAAAAATGTATAATCGATAGCTGCGTTTTACCTTGGGAATAATAAATTCCCTTTGAAATTTTAAACGTAATTCTTCATTCAGACATTAAGTTTACGGCAGCATTATAAGTTCTCTGTTAAATCCTTCCTTTGGATTTTTTGTCACGTTTTGCTTTTCTACGCATACTATAATTATCGCTAAATTATTCATAAAATGTTGTACCAATATGTTTCGTTTGTCTTTGATATATATAATCAATTTGATACATGATCAATGATTATATATTATTATAAATACTATAAATATTATACGGATATTTAAAGAATATACTAAACTGTAATATTAAGTGGACCGAAAAGTAATGTTGTTTTTTTTAAAATTATTTTGGCACGACTTTGAACACAATGAGCTGATAAATGATAAACGAATATCAACATGCGCAGAAACGACATTACTTTCCACCTAATATGTTTACTTATTTGCACAGATTAAACATATACTCGCGTATATTACATTATGATATTTGAATCTTGTTCTCCTAAAACAATGAAAAGTACTAAGAAAACTATTTATTATATATACTGAATTAGAAACTATTCAAACTTGTGATGCAATGTACACAGAAAAAGTATATTACAACTGATATTAAAACATCAATAAAAAAAAAGTCAAAAGAAATTTGCCTCGTGTGTATTAATTAAAATTATTAATGTTCAAAAAAATAAATTAATAACTGGTTAGATTATATTCGATCACTTTGATTGCTGTTAAAGAATGTAGTGATATTATTTTCGTATAACAGAATAGGATCTAGTGAGAGTCACTGGTCAGAATTTGGTTTAATGTTAATCTAAAGGGTCGAGTCGGCATACCGGATCGAGTCGGTCGATGCAGACAATTACTTCCCAGACCCCCCGCGGTATCGATGGATGTCTCTCTCGGCTATGAGGCCCGAATACCAGGATAGAATCACATCGGTCCCCCCGTTGCTTACGAACCTCCTCGTCGACCCGTTTGTCTCACTTTCTTGTTTCACTACCCCCGACGCCATCGGTCCTCCGCGCGAGCTGTTTGTTTAGGTGATGTATTGCGGCGATACTTATCACCTCATATGAGGGAATCTACGCAGCGGGAACGGCGATATGAGATATTGCGCTCTAAAAGGAATCTAATAACACTTCGCGCGGAAAGTAAAAGGGATACCTGCCACGCGCGTTCAGCCTCCTGCTTTGTGACAGATGTATTCAACTGTCTCGAAGATATCTTTGGAATTTCTTAGAAAGAAAATCGTTACCAGAAAGATATTTAGGTCTATTCTTTATTTCTGCACTGAATTGGTGCGCACGGTGCAATAAGTTGAAGTGAAACAAACATATATTTGGGCTTGTTCTTTTTGGCTAAACTTTTGCAATTCATTTTTCTTCCTCTTCTTTCCTCCTGGAGAGAAAAAGGAGAAAGATGAACTCATATAAAAATTCAATAAAAAAGAACAGCCTTTTGATTCATTTCAACCTATTGCTCCATACAGTTCAGACAGTGCCACAATAAAGAACAAATCTTTTGTGAAACGATAATGAGATTTTTCACTGTTTTTTTTGTACCTTCTTGATACTTTCACTATTTTTATTTTTGCCCAAATAATATACTAAACAATAGTAAACCATAGTAAATACATTCAACAGATTTCGTATATTTAAGTATACCATATATACAATATTTATAAGCATTGAGATATATTATCAGGGAATGGAAGTATAAATAGTTACTGTACCTGCCGTTACTTAAGGCCTGCCGTTTTTAACTGAACTTCTTGCACAGTTCATTTTTTCTCTTTTTCTCTCTAACATGAAGGGAAAAAGAAGAAAGATGAACCGTGCAAGAACTTTAGCTGAAAAGAAGACTTTTAGTCACCTTGTTGTAATAAAGATTGTAATGACGTGTAAATTTTCTATGATGATAATGTAACACCAGAGTTGAAGAACGGTCAATAGTTACTTATAATGGGTTAGAAAAATCATTCGTTACTGAAAATAACTCACAATATGTAACTCGTTACTTTTTGATATAACTTGTAACGAAGTAACTTCACAGCGTTACTCGTTATTTATTACTTTTTTAATAACGCGTAATGATAACAATTTGTTTTTTGAAGCGACTTTCCTAATTTTACCTCAATGTTTAGTTAGTCATCATTACAGTCATAAAGAATTGCATCATCAATTCAGAATTGCATTATCAAATTATTATACTATAAAGTAATTGCAAAAAAACTAACGGAAAAGTATCTCTTCCATTCCCTGTATATTACTATAATTACGTCATAAAGAACATGAAAATTTAAGTTTGTTCGATAAAATTTTAAAACAATGACCGTAATGATTTCTATAATATTTTACAATATCATTTTTTTTTATGCATAAAATTCCTCGATTTTCATCGAGGACTGATCGCGATTGTGAAAAGAAATCGACGAAACATTCTCACAACATTTAACGACGTACAACACAACGCCGCGCGACCGCGGGTAAAATAAGGGTTCAAGTCACACGGGATTTCGCTCAGGGTATTTTAATGGCGTTATAATGTATGTATGCCTTATCACCGCCGAACCGCACCTCGCTTACATGCGTGTACGAGCTGTGCTCGCGCTTATGGAACTCGGACGCCTCGGACGGGTTCGACCCAGCATGGGGCCCCTTCGATATATTCAATCACGAAATTATCACTTCTGTACGCGGGCCCCAAGAAGCGAACGGCATTCAGTGCTGTATGGCGAATTCTGTAGTATCTTGCGTACTTTATTGATTTCGTGGCTAGAATAATCGTTTAGAATGAACATGGACAACGGCGAAATCAAAAGACACGTACTTTTGCGTCATACTTAATGCTGAACTCGAACGATAACGGTTTAATCAAAATAACACGTCCTCTATGATGTTTTTTTTTCCTCCATAAATAACCATCAAGTCCCGTAAGCACGGGAAACAGAGAAATCAACGACTTGACTAATACTTGATATTGCAAGCATTTGCATAAAAAACCGCTTAAAATTTTGTTGAATCCACTAAAAATTAAATAGGAGATTTCTTGACTGTGTACTTTCAAAATTAAGACTATTTAAAATTTATTTTTAAAATATTAGGAATTCAACAAAAATTTTACAGATTGTTCTTGCATATATTCGGAGATTTATAATGAAATTCAGAATCGATTTTCTATATTACAAAACATTACAAAGTTAAGGATTTAAAATATGGATTTTATGTTAGATTTGGAATACTACTTGTATATCACTAAAAAAAAGTTTCTCATTTTTCAGAAAAAAGCAACAGAAATTTAAAAATATATTTTTGCAGTAGTTAAGAGTAATGATAAAATTTTGTGCAATCTTTATTGCTCAAACTATATGAAAGAACATATATTCGTCAGAATTAAATTTTAGCAACTTTTTGCTACGATTATAAAAAAATATTCTTAATTCATCTCCTAATACATTTTAAGTATTTGTATCATCGAAGGCCTTTAAGATTCCTTCGGTAGTCTCTACGAGTAAAATCTGAATCTTTACGCTTGACTCTTAGGTCAGTTACAAATAAACAATCTGTAAGAGGACCATCATCCATCACGACCTATGTCATGCTGTAAGAATACAAGGTGTAAAGCCTAATACACAATAACATTAATATCTAAAAGCACTGGTAAGGAATAGAGAATAAAAGGCAGTGTATCAAATAGTCTGAGGTTATTTATGGACATTTTGACATTATAGATATCATTATGACATTAAAATGATGTTAATAACATCAACTTGTTTGCTAAGAGATTTCAGTCTATTAGAAATTGCCAGGGCTCGATCGTATTTAAATAAAATAAATTTTAAATTTAAAATAAATTTTAAAATTAATTAATTTTTGTAATACACTATAATTGAACAATAAAAATTGTGATACATAGAAAAAAGGCTTTTAATATATGTCGGTATCTTGGCCTTCTAACTTTATCTAACCCTTAATTGTAATTGCTGACTTAGTGATAATTATTAACATATTGCTTCACATTTGTGACCAATTTCTGATTAATTAAAGGCCATTATTAACAAGTTCTTACATCATGACCTATATTTTGCTAAACAAAAGTTGAATATATAGTCATTTATATGATCTGTTTTCTGTTCATGCACTAGAACCGCATTAGAACTCTCTTTCTCGCTTTCGACAAATATCAAACATATACCTATCTCACTTAAGTTCCAAAAATGTACACTGCTGATTCAGCTATAGAAAACAGATCTATGAATTATCAAGTGTGTGGGATATTCAAGTGTTCACGTCAATTAAGATGTCTGTGCGAAAGATAATAGTTGTTTCACAAGCCGGGGAAAAGAAACATTATTCGGTGATTAGAGGAGAAGAGGAAACATTATCCTATACATTCTGGACGCCCGCGCGAGGCATAGGAAGGCAGCAGGTGGGAAAAAGGCTTACACTTCTCTTCCTCGACTGTCATTAGCATAAGTATGTAGATATATACACTCGCACATACGCGAAGTATGCACGATGCCAGGCCCCGCGCAGGAATTTATGGCCACGGTCGAGCGGGCCCGGTTTATTAATACGTTACGCTTGCATTAGTATACTTAAGCATGACGAATGATCGCGCCACAGGGATTTCGAAGGAGAGAGAGAGAGAGAGAGAGAGAGAGAGAGAGAGAGAGAGAGAAAGAAAGGAGGCAATGATGAAAATACGCTCCTGGAGCTTCTCGACCGAGTCATCCTGGAAACCGTTCGGCCGATCCGCCTCCGGACGGATTATTACGTCTTCCTGACACGGCACCGGTTAAATTTGAATACGAAGTCGTATCCGTTGATACGATCTGCAATTCGCGAATTTTCAACAACGCACGTACGTTCTCACCGTCGGAAATTAATTGATATGTATTCAAATTGCTCATTTCGACTCACAGTCAAATGCAATAACGTGGCGAATCCTGATGTTATGTTAACTCATGCGTGTAAATTCATTGCCCACAAATTTTAACCCTGTATCGACGCGCAACTCTTCAAACAAGAAGAAGAAGAAAAAGCAGAAGATGAAGGACGAGAAAGAAGAAGAAGAAGAAGAAGAAGAAGAAGAAGAAGAAGGAGCGTAATGATATTGTGGTGAATTATTATTTGAATTTCATCCCGTTAGATTTTAATGAAATGTTTTTTAATCTTCGATATTTTCGAAAATATCTGTACAGATGTACTTTTAATTAATCCGACATAGTCTTGTTATCCTGATTCCATGGGACGATACGCGTTTCTTTCGCAAGAAATTTTACTCTTGCGTGAGCCGCAGGCTTTATTAGCGCTGGTATAACGTCCGTTTCTTTTTACTCCCCTTTCGTCTTAATCTACCTGACATTAGCGGCGCACAGGCGCACAGATAATGCGCTTTGCGGGACGTTTAATGGACCTAGTCCACGTGATCTCACGTGTGCAGATCGCCCGTTATCGGCGGCCGTCATCGGTTACAATTGCATGCCTCCCATACCTCCGCTGATGTCGCCAACAATTGTTTCAGCCCGGATACGAACAGTGCGTGCGCGTTTGTTTTGGGAACAAAAAAAAAATCGACCGGAAATTTCAATGCGAAACGCACTGCGCTTTGTGCGCAGATTTTAACGGTCAATTACTGTTCTGAGGTCGCGTTTCATGTCGCGTCCTGTCGTATTTAACAATTCGCATACATAGAGTGTTATTAATTTTAATCTTACATGCGATCGTCTTTTGTATTCGTTACAAATGTTCATTTCTACCTCGTGAATTTTTTTTTATTTGTGTAAATTAGCACTAGATTAATCTTGATTTAATTTATTCGATTAGATTAGTTCTCCTTTTAGATTTTTTTGAAACTTAGTCTTTTTCGTGTATTTTTCATCACTGATCAGTATAATCAGAATATGAAAGAATTTCTTGGCGATTAAACATTTAGGCCATCATCTCGAAAATTATTTTTAAAAACTTGTTTTTTAATGATATTTTCTAAAATATTGATTAGTATAAAAAAAATATCAGGCAAAAAATGAATTTAATATATATCTATAAAAAAAGAAGCTAAGTAATAGACGTATATAATATAATACTTTAGCCACCATGTTAAAAAATCTACTAATTATTTAGTTGAGCTACCTCATCTCCGATTTTGAAAACCGCTTAGGAGTCAAAAGAATAAGTAAATACTGACAATTATTTTATAAATAATTAATCACTATTTTCTTTTGTTAAATTTTTAATGGGTTGTTTTATACGGGGCGATACTTGGCCCTCCCCCCCCCATAAATCACAGACAGAAAGGTCCGAGAAAGGAAGGCGAGCAGGTATACGCAATGCAGTTAATGCCCTTATAATGACACGAATTGTTACGATTCGCCGCGGTTTTCCGCAAAACAATTTCTCGCTCGACTTTTTCCGTTCGCCTGCCCAAGCTCCTTGATTCATGATGTAATTCATCGAATGACGCGAGTTAATAACTTGTACTACCGTCGTGGAATGGCCGACATTAATAACGACATTAATAACGACTAATTGCGAAATGATAACGCTCCATGTGGCATGGCTGCAGCGCAAAAACGCGTCCGGCCACAAGACGCGTCGCTGAATCATTATTCGCGATTCGAATGTCCCGCAATTATCTTAATTCGCTGTCTTACCAAAATTTCACCAAGTAAATGAATATTATTATAAGGTAGATGACGTTTACTAAAATATTTCCTTCCTCTTTGCATTGACAACCTATTTTAAGTCTTTAAAATAGCATACAGATTGTTTATAGCTTATTTATTTAGATGAACAGTTTTCCAAAAGAGGACGATCCCAAAGTAATTAAATGTATTATATACGTCCATGATTTCATAAATCTTCGTAAAATACTTCAATTTAGCACGTTCCATATAATAAGTTCCGAATTCGCCTTTTTACTTTGACAATCACTCTAAGATTTATGAACACATTTGAACAGAAACGTTGTGTTCGAACGCATTTTACAACAACGATTTAGAGAATTTCACAAAGGGAAATTCGCAACGGGTGAATCGACAAAAGATCTTTTGGGATGACATATATGGTGATCAATATCGATGGTAATAAAAGATCGCTAAACCAAATCGGTGTGACTCGCTTGGACCGGATGCGTTTCGACAACGTCGACGACGATAACGACGACGACAACAACGCCGACGATGATGACGAAGACGAAGATGACGACGGTTACTTTGTTACTCTGGCGTGAAAACGCTGTAAATTTCGTCTCATAAAACCGGCGGTTTTAGTGGCTACAAATTTGACCGCGCCAGAGCCTTCCAGGCTTAATCCTTCTATACATCTCTCCTCTTTGAAAAGGATACACCCAGTTACCCGTCGCTACTTTAATGAGCCACGTACTTTTGAAATATATGCATCTCCGCCCGGGTAGCTGAGCATCCATAACGTGCTCGCGCGACTCATGTGCGTGACTTCGGCTTCCCGTTTTCTTCCGCACGCGCAAACCGGTGAGAGATGTGCGATTTTGAGATAAAGATTTGATCTATTTGCATTGATAGGCGGAATATTCCACGCGTGTTCAATTACTCGTATCGATGATGCGTGGAATTGTTCGCGAGCATTTAGTAGCTCGTAGTACCGGATGCGGAATAATGGATATTCAGTGTCACGTATCAGTAAAATATATTTTTCCTTACTATATTTTTTTGTCACTAGATGTGTGTTGATGGTCATATATCTAGTGACAAAGTACCACGGATACTTTTTAGATGACTCAATACTAAACGAATATAGTTGCATTTTTTTGTTATATTGATAACAATCGAAATTTAATTATCTTCGATAGAATTTATTTATCTAATAATATTGTCATAATTATTATCGTGAAAATGGGAATATTTTTAAGAAGATTGCATTATAGTAATCAACACGAATTAATTCGAAATAATGTGTACAACTTTTTTTTTAGAAAAGAATAATTTTAATTTATATATAATCAAAGTATATTATATCATATCAAACTGGAAAATTTAAAATATCTTACAGTTTATCAATTTGATATTTAAAGATTGTTATAAAAAATCGCAGTTATATTTACATTCTTAAAGCAAAATGTTATAAACCTAAGATATAAGGATTCACAGAAAAATCGAGAGTTCACACGAACGTTCGGCATACGTTTGCAGGATCGAATTAATTTAGCACTATGATGGGTATTTAATCAGAAATTATTAAGCTGTAGACGATCGTAATCGAGAATATGTTGCTTCGAGCGAGTCAGACACGTTATTTGACATTACACGTGGATCAAAAAAATCATAGAGAAATCCAACTTTCCCACTTTACCGATGTGAGATCTCCGATAACGATTCCAGCGCGATTGCTCTTTGAGGACGAAATCGAAGGAGAATTAAAAGAACGTTAGAGATAGAAACTATATGCGGCACTTTCGCATATAGAAGTTGCTACGACAAAGTCTATACGAATTTAATTTGTTTGGTAATTATGCGCATGTACGTAGTGAGAGTCGGTGAAAGCCAATTTACCGTGTTTTCAACAGTCTTACACGGAAATAACGACTTTCCTGAAGTATCTTAAAATTTAGCTAGATACAAATCTGAAATTAATGTTATTGAATCATCGAAATAATTATGTTGGAAATTCAAGCATGACGAGCAATGCTGCAAAAATTTTTACATTTTAGCAATCAGCTTGAGTGCCATAATTATTTTGATTAAATAAGTATCTAATAATATTATTTATAAAAATCCAATAAAATTATTTCCAGGTCTGTATTTAGCTACATTTTTAGATACTTCAGCAAAACTGTATTTTACGTGTAAACGCGTTGTATAAATTTATATAATCGGAACGATGTGAATCCAATCATTTTCTTTTAATAAATCACACATTTAGGCTGCGATAAATATTCTTCGAGTGACTAGTAAATCTATATATGTGTTGCTCGCGTTTTAGAGTATATAATAAAGTATATAATACGTATTTACTTTAAATAAAAAAAATCTTAGATTATCTGTGATACTTGAAATTTATCGATTAAAATTTTTTTAAAGTGTGTTAGTGCTCGATCCCAGTGGAAATTGTCGCAGGACAAGCTCGCGGAGCTGATTACTTCCGCGCCAGCTGATAGGAAAAATCAATTTTGTGGGTGCTGGTATATATTTTGAATCGTTATTTACAATAGAAAGCAATTCCACGGCCTGGCCAGAGGGCACATGGGCAATGGAGGCAGCCAGAACTAACAAGGTAACCTAACTCCAGGGACCCGGCAAGAGAGGGAGAGAGAGAGAGAGAGAGAGAGAGAGAGAGAGAGAGAGAACGAGCCTGGATCGAGGATCGTCGAAGTGTGAGAGGCAGAGGGTAAAAGAGAGGCATCGGGGTTAGGAAGAGACCGAAGAGAGTGCAGAGGGAGACCCCAAAGGGAAGAACCGAAATGGCCGGCACATAACTCGCATCCATTTCAATATCATTAGCGCCTCGCCTCTTCGTGGGCGCATCGATCGCCTCTCGTGAGGCTGTAATCCCCGTCGCTGCCAACGAAACTCGACGAGCTCCTTCAAAAAAATAACAACGCCTAATGGCGATAATAATTCAAACGGCGCCCGTCAAAAGAAATGAACATGGAGAAAAAGTCGATATTGCTCTTGTAGTCTGGCAGGATACAACGAAAATTGTTGGTACCGGAAAAATCCAAGTACTTAGTGTCATCGAAATTTCGAATTGCTGTTACCTGCTCGCCGCGAAAATATATGGACTTCATAAATTAGGTCTCAAATTTCAGTAGCATGTTTACGAAAGAGAACTTTTGGAGCTATTAAAATTGATATAATATACTATTTATAAATCATACGTCTTGAAAATTATATTGACATTTATAAAATATAGCAAATCTGCACTCGAGGAGAGTTGCGGAGGACGCGGGACAATTGCGTGGAATCGCGAGATTTCAGGAGAATTTAAATGAATGAGTCCGACGTTATTATCTTAATTAGATGAAACGAGGCATTCGGGAACCCCCGGGTTCACCAGACGGGCGGGTGCCGGGTTGCGTCTTCCCTTCCTTTCTTCGCGTGATTAAAGACGCATGGGATTGCAAAAGGTGGACTCCAGTGTTGGCAGACGAGCCGGCTAATGTGTCGACCGAAATATTTATGATGATTGTTTATGGTCCGTACGTATATTAGCACGTTCATCCCGCTGCCAGGTTGCCGTCCCACCTCTCTCTCGGACCCCGAAAGAGTCTCCTCCTTCTCGTTGGCGTTTCTCTCTCTATACGCACACACACATATACTTTAATATATACATATATATGTCTCTCTCTCTCTCTCTCTCTCTCTCTCTCTCTCTCTCTCTCTCTCTCTCTCTCTCTCTCTGTGAACAGGTTCCTTAAATACTACTGTTGCAACGCGGGTCGGGCCTGGGTCCGACCTTAATTCTACGATCCCTCGAAATTAATCGCGCGCCAGCCGAAAGCACCTCGCTCACGATAATGCCGGCGGCTCTTAATTATTTTCGCCTCATTAATAAATCAAGATCGCCCGTTCGGGATAATCGTAACGGCGCTTTTCGGGAATTAACTGGTATAAATCGACGGGCGAGGGCCGCCCGATTACGCGAGAAAGTCCAATCTACCGTGCTAACTGCACCGCGCTTCGCATTAATTTACAATGTACAGCTGCAAAGGGAGGATACATTAAAGTCGCGCGAGAACCTGTTCCGCACCTACAAACAAAAGAAACGAGAATTTGCAACGAGAAAGTTGATCCGTCGTGCATCGAAATATAGAGAGGTGTTATTAACGGTTACAAAGTTACTGAATTGTAATTTATTGAAAATTAAAGGATCGTACGGTGAGATAAGTTAACAGATAAGTTTCAGAGCGCACTTCGTTCGATTATTTACAGCATATAGTATTTTGTTGCACTGAGAGTTTTATTATTTTATTATGTCTTATTCATCCCGCTGACTAACGCTCTGTTTTTGTATAGAATAACGCTTTACGTTCATTACCGAGTCGATAATTTAATTGGTCTTGGTCCCAATGTGCCGCGATGATCATCAAATTTCTCGATAAGAATGCAACTTTGCACAAAAATTGCAATGGAATTCGTGATTGTGCAGATCGCCAGTGTCGATATGCTAGGATCGCCGTACTATAAATTCGGTGACGCGCAACAAAGACGACCGGACAAAAATTTGCTCACCGAAAGAAAGAAAAAAAAAGGGAAAAACGATTTGGGGAGGTTGCTTATAGGGTCCAGCTGAGTACCAATACCAACCACCTGGTTACACTGCAGACCGCTTTCAGAAAGGAAGCTCGTAAACTGACCCACCTTGCCAGATAAGCTTGACGCACGCCTGAACTGCTTAAGCGCGCGAACGGGACGAGCTCCTCGCCCTCTCCTCAATTTGAATAACGATCGCGTAATAAGATCAAGTATCGTAAAAGGATACTTTTATGACGACGGTGAAGTAATGCGATATGAAAAATTTATTGTAGGTATTATCGACTATTGGATAATAAATAACCCGTGGGACGATTATAATAGTTAAGAACTTTACGTTCTAGCGCAAAATAATCATTAATAATTGTCGCCAAAAAATTATTTACACTTGATTTTATAATTAGATTTATTAAACTTCATTGATTAGATTTTTAACACACACTGATAATAGAAATAATAAGGCTTTTTCGTATGAACGCCTTGATTGTTAAAATGTGATAACAAAAAAGTTAATATCTTTTCAGATAAGGAGAAGATTTGCAATTGTGTTAAGTTTTATATTTTTTATTAAAAAAAAATTAACAGTGTGAAAAGATAATTAAATTAAGCTTTGTTAAATAAGTATTACTAATAGTATCGATATTTAGTAGGAAATTTTATAGGAAATTTCTAAGCAAATTAATAAAATTATTGTATAACATATTGTATAACATTGTATAACATTTACAATTATTAATTTTTTAAATTCGGGACACGAGAAAAATGTTAAGATGTTTTTTCTGTATTTCAAAATAATAAATGATCTTTTGTTTTTGGAACATTTTCTGTTGCATTTCATATTCTTTGAATGGGATCTTTCAACGAAATACAGATGCATTTTTCTTATCAAAAATTCCAATGAAAAGACATTTCTTAAAAATGTGATTAATTCTAATGAGATTCTTTATCTTTATGTTACATTTCAGTACTTTATGTTACAAGTTGTTATATCATTTCATTTATTTTTTTAATTTTTTTAGTCACAATTGTTATACCATTTTACCCATTTTTTTCTACCCATGTAGAATTTCAATGATATTGGACTCTTTATATCATGATTTGGACTCTTTACATAGGATCTTTAAAAAGTCCGGAAACGGAAATAACTAAAATATCTCAAAAACGATAAATTATAACAAAAAAATCAAAAAAATCAAAGTTATAAAGCTACATAAAATATACTTAATGAAAACAAAAATTTGTCTTTAGGTGAAGCTTACAACGTCGCCGTATCGTCTAAAATCTATTAAAATTCTAATTGAAATAACCAATATTTAATAGATCTAATAAGAAATTTAGTAGACAATTCAAAATTCTGGATCATTCATTTTCCACTAGACTTCCAGTTAATTCAACCAAACATTTTTTTCCATGCGATGATATCGCGATGATCATTTCGGTTTGCTTCATCGATAACAGGAGATACCCAAAGAAGTCATCCATCCATAATTTCCTTCTTCCATCTGCGCAGCATCCCTTTACGAAACTGATCATCCTACAGATCTTGATGACATCCTTCATGAAGAAAGGCAAACAAATCGCGAGTTTCTTTGAGATATATATATATGTGTGTGTGTGTGTGTATGTACATATGTGTGTCTTATGTACCACGCGCGAGGCCCATTGGTCGTACACGGACACCCCGGCTGTGCCAGCATTGTCGAGGGGGTGTAAATAAGCTCGAAAATAAGCGTCTAACGAGGCAAAGATTGACTCCGACAATGGGGCCGACCGGGACCATCTCGGCAGCACGAGTTCTTCTCATCTCGCTCGTCATAAAGAAGGCACTCGAGATTCGACAATAGGCGATCTGAAATCCACACTCAAACGACAAAGACTCGCGGGAACACTCCTCCTTCGTCCGCTATGAAATCGCGGAACAATGAGGTCGATCGCGTGGAAATTTGCAGGTTGACCCCCTCTCGAAAAAACGATCCTTCATCCCCCTGCCTTTTTGGCGGCGATCACGGAATGAGAGACCTCGAGATATCACCTGCCGGCATTGGACGCGCGGTGGATGAATGCAAACAAATTTTCTATGGACCTCTCATGAGCATCTAATACTCGTCCGGCGCACAGCGATGTCGTGGATTGAGACGTCACATCGGAGCAATTCATTTGGAAGAATCGTCTACCGATGAGACGAAGAGGAGAACGGCCGAGATGAAGAAAGCGCAATTATAGGCGAGAAATTATAATAGAATCCACAGCCGCGTCTTTAGAATTATTGTCACAATTGCATGATTTTAATATTTTCTTTTATGTAAGAAACTTTCAATTACTTTTTTTATGTTATCATAAAAGAGTGCCAAGAGATAAAACAGATGTTTAACATATCCGTTCTTTATGGCAATAGAGAAAGGAGAATATAAAATTTTCTGTTATGCCATAGGGGACCATTTGATGCATTTTACATCTCGTTTGCTATGTAATCTATCTAAGATAGCATACAGAGGAAAATCGCAGAGTTTCATGCCAACATATACGGCAATTTAACCGGGTCAATCGTCGCGCTTTTCAACGCTTAAGGAAGTCATTCCGCTTGTACGCGCGCGCTGGCCGGGAGAATTTGGCACATCGTTGGGACGCGCTCACTCGTAAAAATCACGTTTGGATTAGCACGAAGAGTTGCGGGGACAAATGGCCTGAGATATACACAGGCGAGATGAGGAACGGCGCTGCAAAGATGATCGAACTTCGCATTGTAGCGAGTGATGAAAATGCTATGGAAACGACGAGATGCCACCCGTCATAAAGCCCATAGAAACATTCTCAATCGTCAAAAAATGATTCCCCAAATTCATCGTACCGATGTCGGTTACCACGCGTTACCACGCCCCGGAGCACTTTATTGAGCAGAAAATTCTGCGATAAAGAGCCTCTTGCCGGGTGCCTTTGTGCTCTTTCGAGGAAACGGCCTTCTTTTCCTCTTGAAAGCAACAGCGCCCCCTATGACGAAAAGAAGGAATAAACATGTAAAACGTAATATTTCTCTGTCGTAATATAATATAATACTGCTGCAAATATAAAAATTCGCTACATACAAACATGTATGTACGAAAAAACGAAGTATATAAAAATTCAGGTACATATATAGGTAGTTCAACTTCTTATCAGAAATTTCAATTTTTCTAAGAAACGACAAAATGCCGAATTTTCGTATCTCTTGTAACAATAGGATACTTCCTTTTATTAGAAGATCTGTTCGAAGCTCGTTGTGGTTGACATGTATAATGATGTTGGCAAACATGAAGAACTTAAACCTGAAATAATTACAAATTATAAGTAATAGAAATAACAATTTAAAAAATTATACTCTATTGGAAACATAACCTGAACATTTTGACAAATTAAAATCTGTTATTCCCTTTTTCTATTGTCTATATTTTTCAATTGTGACTATTCCAAAATTGATTACTAGTATTGAAAAAGCTATAAGTTTTTAGCATCAACAATTTGGAACACAATCTGTATCTCTTTGCAATGTGCTGTATCAACCAATATGTTTTTCACCAAAGAAAAGATTAAATAGTATAATAAATTATTTTTTCACCATTTGTTATGAAAGAATTAAACCTTCTTTAGTGTAAAAAATGTGTTGTTATCAAATTAGTTAATCAAATTTTATGCTCTATTCACTCAATACAGAAATGTCAGCGTGTGAAAGGGAAATAGGAAAGAAACCTAAGTTGGGACTAAGTAACAGTTCCGTCTATTATTGAAATTCCCCCTAGAAATTGAGTAACCATGTAAGTACAAATCCGAAAATAATTTTGTTGGATCATCACAATAATTAAATAGGATACTTAAATATGATGAGCAATGCTGCAAAAAATTTTGACATTCTAGCTACCCAGCCTAAGCGCGCTGAATAATTATTTTGATAATCCAACAAAATTATTTTTAATGTAATCGCGATTGGTGATCATGCAACATTTCTGCTTAAACGAAAAAGAGAAAAATTTTTCCATTACTTTCAACGATAAAAAGTTTTACTTTTACATCTTAAGATAAATATTATTCTGATCTGTACTTAGCTTAATTTTCAGACACTTCAACAAAACGGTTCTTGTAGCGGGATATACACAATTTATCATTTATTCATAAACATAATGGATCCCATAAAATCTAACGTAAGTCATAAAATCTGACACACTGATAACGTTAAGTGAAGTAGCTGGATCTTATTTTCGCGTAGCACTTTTGTTAAGATTAGAGAACTATCGCTTATGTATCATTATTTTTAATGGCTCGTTCGAGCGGTTCCGGCGAGCCGCGAATGTCTCGAATCAACAACGCAATTAGCCGTGGAGCTAATATACGCTCTGCGCGGCGCTGTATCGCGCAACATTCTCGCGATTGCTCAAACGAGGTGGTGCTCTCTCGCGCGCCATACATGAAAAATCCTAATAGTCCGCATTACTAATAACCGCTACACTGGAAGGGCGTGTCGAGAGGGGGCTCTAAAAGTCCCGGACAGGTAATAACTCTATCCTCCTGGCCCGTATGCTCGATCACTCGTTCGCACCGCTCCGTTCGCTAGTTATACACGCGGGTTCTGCTGTATGAGGAAACTAACCGTGCCGACGTAACAGCGTGCAATTAAGTTAAACAATTGCTTAGACCGCCATAAACAATCCACGACGTACATACAAATCATCGGTCCGAACCGAGGTCTCGACATTCGTCGATGTAAAAAACGTCCATGCTCTCCCTCCATCCTGGGATCTGTTCCACCGCCCTTTCCTCCTCCTTTCTTTATCCTCCTCCCTCTCCCGAGATCTTCCTCTTCATCATCATTTTCTTACGTCGGTTGACGACCGGTTGGTCTTCATCGTTGGGATCCGGGCCATGGCGAAATTTCGGACATCCATTCGTTTTGAACCAGATAAACCGCTGGTAATGATATCTTATGTCATGGCAGTAATGGTGCCTTTTGCAATACGTTGAGTTTATAAATTATCGAATTAATGGCGCCGTGTTGAGTAATGGCAGCCAACCCGGGCTTTATCGCCGCTGTTTAAGTAACCATTGAAAAGTACTCCGGCGCGGATACATCTTCGATCCGATCATTCGGTCCAATTTGCAGAGGCTTAAGACCAGCGTGCGATCTGGATTATATGAGATAAGTACATTGCAAGATATGTCAAAAATTGTATGACTAGAACGAAAACAGGCACCAGGGAAATTCGCGGGATGTCTGTATACGAATGACATGATAAATGTTTCTTTGCAATTTTCCGAAGATTCTTCAAACGCGTCATTCATGATTGACTCACGAATGCTTCAAAATGTCAGCTACTGTCATTGCGACAATTTTCATGGTATATAAAAATTCTATAAACTTAAAATTTTAGTTAAGAAAATTCTTGTTTCATTTGTAATAGTAAACATAATTACTGTACTGTGATGTTATCGCTATTCATAAATCTCTCTCTCTCTCTCTCTCTCTCTCTCTCTCTATCTATCTCTTCTTTCGAAGTTACACAAAGTATCTTAAAGTCCTTTCGACAAATTGTGCTTATTATCACAGGAAAAGTACTGACTATGTCGACACGCACATCGATCACGCAAGCAGACGAACGTACGCCGTGAGGCACGAACAAAAGAAAGAATAATTATTGTCGATCATTACGTGCATAATTAGTATCATTACTGGTAGCGATCACTAACGTAGACATGTATGCACACATTGCAGCCAACAGATAAAATTATTTCTTTGTGAATAAGAATTATGAAAAATTGTGTATTTTAATCATTTTCTGTCACGAAACCTTACATCGAGAGAGAGAGAGAGAGAGAGAGAGAGAGAGAGAGAGAGAGAGAGAGAGAGAGAGAGAAAATATCATTTATTTATTGAGCGCTCTGGGAAATCCCTAAAAAACGTAATTGACATTTCATAATTAAAAAAAAATAAAAATGCATTTAAACGTGATTACCCAGAGCAAGAAATAATATAAAAATTGAGCGAAATTGAAAGTAAAATAGATACATGCGTAATTGAGGAATGTTTGTGAATGTGTGAGTATCGTAAAACGTAATTACAATGACACAAAGTCAAATAAAGTAATAAATAAATTAAAATTGAAAATTGTTGCCTAATGATAGATAATTATAGAATGTTTCTATAAATAAAACTAAAGAGACATTGCGTATGTTGTGTGGAATTTCGTTCCATATAATTTCTTAACGTAATATTTGATGAAAGATCTTTTATTAAAAAAAGAGAAGAAAGAAAGAGATAATTTAACGAATAAGAAGATTAAATTTGAGATTCGGATTAAAAGGATTAAAGGGTATTTTTGAAGATTCTACTAAAGAGACGTGCTAGAGAGTATTAGTTCTGTTTCATCGTTCATGAAGACTCGAACTTATTGGCCTGCACATCCCCGCGTATCCGCAATTATCTAAGATTATTTATGCTTAATGTTGGCAACTCAACGCAGCAATAAATAAGGATAATAGCGAGAGTCATTAAGTCCGTGCTCTTCAGTGATACTTTCTCACTCGTCGAACTCGCGCCATGTTCGCGCCCACGAACGCATCGTTTTATCGCTCGTCATCCGTCAAACGTCGCATACAATGTCCATGATTTCGCATCGGCAATCATTTGCGTCATAATGACGCTCGTGCTGACGAGAAGAAGCATCGGCATTGATCGCAATATCCCGCTATTCCGAACGTTCAGAACTTAAGTAGATTTAGTACATAAATATTTTATAAATCCAGTTAAAATTGCTTCATACTTATATAGCTATATATTTCTTCAGTGTTTACTTTCCATTTAATGTATAAGACTTCATTTTAACATAAAGCCACATTTCTGAAACAAATTTAACAAATTATGGATTTCATTCAATCTAACTCTGTGTGCTTCATCATTTTTCATGGGAAAAATTTAGCCTCAACGAGATAAATGCATCCCTTATTTCCTTTTTTGCAACACGGTCTTTGCGTTCTGTCAATTCATATTCTTCGTTTCGCTCTCACGTAGCTCTTCGTGCCGGATGAAGAAAAGATCAGTATGAATAAATTTCAATTTACAACCTCGACTCGAAATGAGCTTCAATTAAGACTTATTACCGACGTACCTTCGCGAAACACAGTCATTATTCGTACTATATCGTCACCTCGCAACTTGAAGATTTGCTTCTGGGAATTCAATTTATCGTTTCTCGCGTGAATTCCTTCCACCGGGCCAAAACGTAGCCAGCGATTGTAACAGCGAGTAGTTTACTCATATCCCATGGGAGAAAAAGAGAGAAAGAGAGAGAGAGAGGGGGGTGGGGAATCATTAGCTCGAAATTATTTTCCTTTCAGAAACTGGGTATTATCTCATTTGCTCGGAAAAGTATTCGTATTTCACCCGGTGTAGTAACTCTCATTCCTTTTGAAAAGTTGCAGAATCGACCGCACGTTACTCTCGCTCGTCTCTCTTGCGTTTTGTAATAATGTTTTCTTTTGCACGAGGATGAAAAGGATATATCGACCACACTGTCTATTTTTGCCGCAACCATGCATTATCTCGTTAGTGCGTGAAGTATCCTTCGATTACGCGCGGAATCGCGAATCGATCCTGATGCGCGCGATAAGTATAAAAGTCGAGATTCGCTCTTATTGTTAGTTCGTGCGTCATGTTATTCTCTTACTTCACTATCTTTTTTCTCCTATCTTCGTTCATCTGGTAGTTGCCAGATCTATCAGAAAATTGACGGAAGTTGTCATCATTAGCGAAAAATTTTATTATGATGAAAATAATTATATCTACATTCTAGTTTTTCTCCATGTTTCGTCTTTTTCCTCGTAAATACTGCCAAAATTTCAAAAGTAAAAAGATTGGATATTCTCTGATTTTAATATTCTTAGGTTGTGTTCCATTTAACACTCACAACGCTTATATTGGGTCATCTAAAAAGTATCCGCGGTTTTTTGTCACTAGATAGTGTTGATGGTCAACACATCTAGTGACAAAAAACCGCGGATACTTTTTAGATGACCCAATAGAATCATTTTATCTTTATCGTTTATCAAATGTTAAACAAGGACAAATGTTATAAGCGTTAAGTGGAACGCAGCTTTATTCTACTATCTTTCTCTTCTTATCTTCATTCATATAGTAATTTCAGAAAATCGACGAAAGTTGTTATTATTAGCGTAAATTTTAGTATAATGAAAATAACTATATTTACGTTCTAATTTTCCCGTATGTTTTTCCTTTTCAAAACTGTCAGAATTTCACGGAAGATAAAAAGATCAAAGAGCTTTCTAGCTGTCTTCATAGATTTTGATGAATCGATCGGCATGATGCGTTTATAATGAATTAGAGAAAGTAACAAATCATTCGGTAACGTCCGCCGAAAATAACCAACCCACGTTCGCTCGTTAGTATTCCATTTTGCGCCGTCGTCTTTTTGGTAACTTTATGGCACCCGACACAGTCCGTCTGTGAATCGCGTAACACCTTTCGTCTACAGAAATCTTATCGGGAATCAACGAGTTGCATCAGAGAACCGACGTCTTCTCGTCTCCCTAATTATTACTGACCACTGACAATTATTACCTGCCAGAATTTACAGCCGTGTTTCATGGTACGAGCAAACAAAACTATTCGAGGCTTTGTGATCGAGATAACAATGATAAAAATCACATAAAAAGAAGACTGCCAGCTGACGAAAAAAGGATGTTAAAATTCCTCTGAAAATTTAAACATTGTATGTGTATGTTGAGATATTTAAAACAAGCGATTATAACAATTATTCACGTCTTCAAGACATAAAATTCTAGATAAAAAAAAAACTAGGGAGAGAAAAGAATAAACTTGTATAGATTGCGTATTCATAAGTGATAGCTGAAGACAACATATGAAAGTCAGAAATATGCGTGATTAGAGTAAATGTTTGTTGTGATTCACTATTTCTTGATAGGACAATCTTGAACTAAGTGAACATTACAACTGGGTATAAAACAAAACTATTACAGGTGTTTTTTAAATAAAATGATATCAATTGATTAAAATTGTTGTTATCGTATCTTGTCAGATAACGAAATATTTTTCCACGTGTATTTTTACGGATAATACTTTGTAATACTTAACGGGGCTATGTTTAGTTTGGACACTCATGCGTTGTAAACGCTTATAAGCACCACTTCTTATATATTTTATAATACAGAATGAAATATTACCACCGCATTTATCTCGAATGACCAGACTTTTACTTGAAAGTCTCTATGCGGTCTATTACTTTCTCTACACATTGCACGAATTGAACAAGAAAAGCATCTAACCAACTCTAGAGATCCTTAAGTAAGAGATTAGACATCATACGTTGGGTCCGCCATATTTTTCTAGAAACTGCTTAAAATAGAATGAAATAGATCATACATAAAATAGAATGAGATATCTATGCATCTCGTTCTATCTTAAAGTGCGTAGACTAGAAGCGTCAATCATCAAGCAGCTAGCAGTAAACTAATCAGGCGAAACGATACGAGCAGTGGCCGTAAAAAAATATTTTTAAGTAAAAAAATATTTTTTCGTCTCATCATATCACCTCGCTGATTGGTTTATTGCTCGCTGCTTGACACTTGATGCTTCTAGTCCAAACACATCTTTATAGTTTATGCATCTAGTTCATTTTATTTTAAGCGTCCTAGAAAATATGGCAAACCAATAAAAAATTGTCCAATCTCTCTCTAAATCTGAATCAGTGATATCACTGATATCAGTGCCACGTATGCCACTAATAATCAGTGAATTAAATATGAGATCCTTAGCTAATCTTTATTATATGATCTAATTAACCATGTTTTAGTGCTTAAATTCAATAAATACGGTATTGGAAGATTGGAATTAACGTGCAAATGTCAGTATTTTAGTTATATAATGCTCAAACATTCTTCCTTTTTTAATGGAATTTCACTAATTATCAGTGCTAAGTATGCCACTGGGTAATGACTATCCACTGATTCAGATTTAGAGAGAGATTGGACAATTTTTTACTCTTACTTGAAGATCTCTAAACAACCCTATTGTTCTCCCTTATTAATATTGTCCTCATCTCTCCAATGAAAGCACGCAATTTAAAAGTATATAAATCTGTGAGATTTTTCAGTAAGAAAAATTCAATAGAATCTTTATATAAATATAAAAAAAAAAATTATGATCGTATTTCATTTGAACAATGATAATACCTTCCTCCAGCTTTCAAATAATTGAAGGCTGATTGCGTTTACGTGGCTACCATCACAAGAAACGAAGCGTGCGAGGCGCACTGAATTAATAACGCGTCGGCATCACGTTCGTTCAGGCCACCGTGCTCTTCGGGGAGAGGTGCACGTTAAAACAGACTGTTTACACGCCGCGGTACGAGGGAACGGAAACGTGACAGGGGGATACGCACCGAATGAAGGATCAACCAATCGCGTAGCCACGGTGAATGGAGTCTGTCGAAGCTTCGAGGGTGGACCCCGGGTTGTGCGAAGAGAGCCGCTCTCTTCTCTCGCTCAGTCATGGTCTCGGCGAACGCAGGAGAAGGAAGGAGCAGGACGAACAAATGAGTACGATGAGTTACGGCGCGGCGTAAATCTCGAGGCTAATGGCTGCCTAAACGCGAAACCTGCTGGCTCGCTCTCGGGACCTCTCTCCCCTCCGACGCGCGATCGAGAAATTTAATAATCCAACTAATGGGCTCGCGCGGTGGCTTATTATAGTTATACGCGGCTCTCCCCTTCGATCCGGATGAGGATCGACCTCGACGAGAGGCGAAGGGGTCATCGATGGGATCTTATCTAAATCGTTTTGGTACTCGACCAGTCTTGGCGATTGGCTCCAAGTTCACCTTTCATATCCTTATGTCAAGGTGGAGACTGGCGTCTCGTGACTCCGCGCATTTTTTGCAAACACTTCAAATTTCGTCAATTACGATTGAGAAAATAAAAGATATAATAACGTTAATGTACTCTAAATGAATTTGTCTTATTAAATTTGTGTAAATAACAAATTTATTTAGAGTCGTATATGTTGAAAGCTTAATACTTAAAATTTTTGTTATTTCATCAATAATTAGGTCATGTCTACTAACTGTATATTTATTTTACTTCTTAAAATATTTCTTGAAATTATAATAATAACGGCAATAATTATAGTAATTATAGTAATAATGCCTTCGTTATATCGTCATTATCGTTGTATTATTACCATTGTTATTATTATTATAATATCTTGCAAAAAATTATACTATACAAAGTATAGTATTCCGAGCGACAATGATTGATCATTACGTTAGACAGCAATGATATAATGTTGAAATAACGACGACGTACTTAATCGGAATCCATTTGTCGAGATTAATTTGCATCGCAAAGGTTAAAGGTTGAAATTGATCGCCTACTTCTGCGCGTTCAGGTATACGATCGAGAATAAAATAGAAGTGCCGAGCGGAATGGGATTGCATTAAGATGATTTCCTGGAGAAAAGAAACGCCTCCGCAGGTCTTTGGACCCAAGAGGATTCTTAAACGATCCTCATCGCGGACGAGCAAAGGAGGGCCTCGTGGGGCCCAGCGAGCGGGCAGTAAATCAGACCGGCGAACGTTTACGGGGGTTTTTGGGAATGTTGAACAAACAATTGGCGGTTAATAAAGCGCCATGTACACCGCAGGACGCCACGTGGGAAGGGATCGGATTAAGTCGCGCAAGGCATAGATCCATATCGTTTCCATGGATTCGTTCACACGTGGACCAATAAGAATTGCTTTTTATGTTCGTTTAGTCGTGTTAAAAACCTTCCATTTTCGCACTGCGAAGTATTATACATAGTACATAAAGTATCGGCGATCGAAATTCTCACAGTTCGTTCGCTGCTTAATCGGTAACACGCTGCGATGTCACAAGTTATGTTTTTTACACCAGCAAGGATAATCATTGTCGAAATTGCAAGATTTGATGTCATTCCGACAGTAGCATAATGAGGCTTAATACATATATTAATGCGAAGATAATATCTTTCTCATACTTAAAGAATTAAGTTTTTTAGAAAAAGAAAAAGAACTATTTTTTTTCAACTTAGCAGAAAATTATTGTTGAATTAAGTAATATCGGCCAAAAGAATTTAGTTGATATCAACTAAAAGTAACATAACATCAATGTTATATTTTTGCACTTAACAATACAAATTAACATAGCGTTATATAATAGTTATATTGAATACGAAATTATAACATTGATGCTATGTTATTTTTAGTTAGTGTTAATTCTATATTTTTAACACGGTTAAAAATATGTAATTTTTATCATTTTTATCATACAATCCTTAAAAAATTACCCTTTTTTAATTGTGACGATTTTAATCTTTTTTGAATGAAGATTTTGAATGAAGATTTTTCATTAAGTTAGTTTACTTTAATTGATAGAGTAGTAGCTTACTTAAATCATTCATGATGCATAACTTGAAAATCCTGTTTTTGAGTTGTACCACTTTTGAAGTAAGAAGTGATGTATAGATTAGAGCGGCGACGCGACAAGTATATTATTTTTGCGAAGCTGAACGCGAGTATTTTTTTTAAACAAAATTATCGTTCGCTTGTTTGTCAACCATAAATTCTTATGGAATTAAATTACTTTCTTTTACAACGTTATGAATATTATAATAAGGATAAATTTGAGCTTGGAATATGAAGAATGCGGGAAAAAATAAAATTCTCAGTATTGATGTGTAGGAAGCATGAATCTAAAACGATTCGAAGCTCCTGTACCCTCGTTCTTTCGACGGGACTGAATAGCTCGAACCAGTTTTTCGAGACCCCTAGGTGTCTGTAAGAAATTAACGGCCGTGGTAAAACGTCCGGTTTATTAAATGAGAAATAAGATTGTCATAATTTATAATTTAATAACAGCCTAAAGAGGCTCATTAGGAGGTGCACAGTTTCCAAAACGGTGTTATATTTATTACGACCAGTTTTGCACGGACTTATGTAAGATTGAATCACAGGTCAAATAAGGAATAGAAAGTTGTGTTAAAATGTGATGTTCCTTGACGTACTTATTATTGCACATCAAAAATAAAACTATACATTTTATTTATTTATTAATATTGAAATAATCAGAAAATATTTACATGTTACAATCGTAAGCGTCTATAAATTGTTTTATTATTTAATATACTTGAAAGTTATAGGACACAGGAATAATTATACAAGATAAGCTCACGAATACTATCTTCATGTATCATTGAATAAAGAATAAGGAAGCGTGTAGCAAAAATTATTATTTTGATGCGATGGTGTAACGTTATAAACGTGACTGTCGAGACTCGATACCTATGAATCGAATCGAGTTTTATAATGTATTACGTATCTTACCGAATAGATTTTTTTTACTACTTTTTTATCATTTCTTTTTCAAAAAATAAACTTAAATAGTCAGTTACTGTCTGTGTAACTTTTCTAAAATCGAAATATTTCATACATGTATTAGTAATAATATACCTCTATTCTTGTATTTGCGATGACATCATTGTGACATCATCATACGTCACTAAAACTAATCTAGAAATATCGTAACACGCTCGTTCTCAATGCGAACATAAGAGACATCGTACGTTTCACATTCGCAAGCAACAATTACACGTGATATTGTCGCACTTTGAAAGGAGTACTCGCGTTAATCACGTGACATGCGGTTCACGATTTCCTAAAGTTACATCGCGACTTTCGCTGTGCTCCACACTTTGTGGATTATTATAAGCACGAGATCGTGACGGTGTAAATGTTTTAACGTAAATGTTTTAACGATGTCATACGCGGAAGAAAGAGGAGCGGATTTTCTACCCTGGGCGAGCTTAATTTACATCGCTGTTGTATAATGTACCCGCTTCTGTGGAAAGAGGTCCAGAAAGGGAGAGAGACCGAGCAAGGGGGGTTCGGCTCACCATAAATGTCCGTTTATTACTGCGGCAATATTACCGTCCACTCAAGGGCCGCGCGCGTTTTATAGGTAATAACTCATTTGGGAATTAGGCTCTTTAACACAAAGCCCTCGGTTTTCGATAAGCATCTCCCAGTGCCCCGGGTATAACCGAAGAAAATGAGAAACCCCCTTCATATAATGTCTCGGTTTGGATCAACCAGAGTCAGCCACTATTTACACACGTAACACGTTTGTATAACGCGCGCGCTGTTGTAACGAATTGCGACGTTATAACGGTGGTGGGTAGAGAGAGTCTATCGATCTTTACAACCAAGGCCCTTGGCAGTCTCCTTCAGTCGGTTTTTCTCAACTAATGTTCGCTTTTAAACGGGGCTATCGTGATACGTCGTCGTTTTGACTTCTGACGGATAACTATCATGGCAATATGGACGAAAGGAATCTGATCGTGAGGTGAGGTTTATGATCTCTAAAGAGAGAAAGAGAGAAAGGTAAGATGTGAGGGAAAGGGTTATAGAAATCTCTCGTGTGAATTGTTACAGCGTCATCGATCATTCTAAAGTTCCTGCGGAACTGCCGCTCACCGTCATTAATTTTCTGACGCAATCATCGAACTACGTTATGTACACTGTTGTAAATGATGGCATCTAGATCCATCGTTAATATAGATGATATCGTCGCTCTTCTTAATATTCTTATCTTTTTTTATTATTTTTTAATAATGCCATTTAATAGCCTTCGCAATTTAACAGCCTTTGGAAATAACATTTTTTACAATAAATTCTTTACAATGTTTTAAAGATCCTCATTATCATTAGTATTATTAAATTGCTTGTATTTCAAAACTAATAATTGACGCGCAGTTTTCTTAAACTGGAAATTGTAAGGTCTTAATAAATTATATAAAATTATAAGATTCACGTAAAAAATTAGACACCCATTTTGACCGAATATGACTTATTTATGTTGACCAAAAAAGAACTAAACAATATAATAGTAAACGATAAAATAACAAAAAACAAACTAAATCTGGACTAATGAGAGTCAGCGTGAACAGAGGTGTGCAATAAAATTTTTACAAATAAATTTGTTAATCCAGTGTAATCACAAAGTGATTGATTTCATCTTTATTTGAAATCTTGAACGTTTCGATTTTCTTTGGAATTTAATAATTCTTAATCCATATTAAATTTCGCGAACGATCAAGGTGGAGTCACTTGCAGATTGCCAAAATTAAAATGTATCATAAAATGTAATTAGTTGAATATTAATATATCATCCAAAATTTTATGATGAGATTTGATGATTATATGGATTACACTACAGTTTTGGCAAATAAGGATGATATCAACACTTCCTATGAAATAACAAATTTATTTGTAAAAATTTTATTGCGCATCTCCGTTCGCGCTGACTCTCATGAGCCCAGATTTGGTTTGTTTTTTATTTTAAGAAAGAGAGAGAGAGAGAGAGAGAGAAAGAGAGAGGGGGAGAGAGAGAGAGAGAGAGAGAGAGAGTCCTTGTTTAACATATTTATTAGTAAACGATAATTTGTTGATGAATATCAGAAGATACGGTAGTTTCGGCGCTAAGACAAATATATAATATTTCATTTTTAATTGATCACGAAATATTGAGAATTTATGTGAATAAAATATTTTAATCCGACCTCTCTTCCGTATGCCACGTTAGCTTTTAAGGCACGTGCACAAGTCCGTAAAAGACGAATTTAAAAAATCTCTTGAGAAGGCGTTTTTAAAGGGAGGCAAGCGAAATTTTGAAAGAGACCAAGCAAGGATAATCACACCCATCGCAGAGAAAGGAATCAAAGTCTGTGAAAAGAAAAACGATTTGGAGAAGAATCTCTAAGCTAGCAAAAGATCCTAATTCGGTCATTCCTGTAGGGATCTACCTCTCTTATACACGAAGAAAAGATTCGTAAAATTCTTAGAAAGAAATTGACCCTATTCTAACGCTATATAGACTTTCTTTATAAATATTGTATCTAATATTTCGCTTTTTCGAATTACAATTCTTCTATCTAATATGATATCCATTTCTATTAATATCATAGATTAATTTTAATCTCAGTTTAATCTTGAATTCCACAATCTTTTTGTAGAAATATAAATAAGTATCTTTGAAAATCTTTATATTGTGATAAATTTGAACGGCCTGAAATTTATTATGTAAAAAGTAGACATTGGAAATTATTTGAAAAGAATCGAAGGATTTGAATGAGCTTCGATTATATTCATATCGATCCGACTGATCCGCAGATCAATGTGCAGGTTCTATTTAGGGTCAGCGTACGAGAATATCCGTGCAAGATGATCGTAAATTGTAGAAGCATGCATAAAGAGATATTCCACGGGATTCCTAATCATGCCATCAAGTCATTGGTTACGTTTTATCGGTTCCGCGAAAACGATGTTGCTCGCGGCCGATCGATAGATCGATCGTTTATGGCGATCACGTTGGACAGCTCTTGTTTACATACCTCGATGGTAACCACTCCTGAATTTCAAATGCTGCCTCCTACCTTTAAGTACGTGCTCTATAAAAGCCATTTTTTTGCTTCATTGTGTCGTATTAAAAAAGAGAAGATTAATTTTTTTAAATAATAATAACAACAATTTTATTTTATAATAATTTATTTACATACCAAATTAATTTATATAATTTATATAAATCATAGTGTTTATAAATTTTATAGTTAAATTATAAATTTTATCTATTGGTAGTTTTTTATCATTTTTAAATAAATTTTTAAATAAATATTTTATCTCTGAAGAGAGAAAGCCAAAAAATTAATAATTGGAAAAATGTATATAATTTTAAATCAAAATTAAGTAAAAACTTGTGTAACAACTGTCTCATAATTATAAATAGTCGACTATTCATCTAATTTACTAGGTGTAATCGCGAACGAAGACACGAAACCACTTTTATCTAAAGAAAACATTCTTACATTAACGAAGTCACAGTTTAACCCAATCAACAAAGCAGGAAAAAGAAAAATAAGGGATTTCCAGGGTTGGGAGATATATACTACATTGAGCCCGAGATCAGTAGACTAACTTATACAAAACGCCAGTTAATCCGAGTCTGTTATACCGGTGACCTGTCAGATTAGATTAGAGTTCCCGCAGAAGCACAGACCACCAGGTGAACCAATGGTAACCGATCCAAGTCTCCCATGTCAAACGCATGGACTAGCTTAAACATCCATCGTCCCTTCGTTTTTTGCCTGTTTTTTTTTATTCAAAGAATTCTCAAGAGGGAATGCAAGGGAATACGTTGAGAAATTCCAAAATTAGCGATTTAATTTGCCGTCTTAGGATCTAATTTGTTTTTTCGTTATTGTCTACATATTCATTGAAAATTAGAGGCGATCTGTAAGTTTAGAATTAAAAATATTTGTATTTATATTTTATGTATTTGTTTTTATATTTTATTTATAAAAAAAAATGTTAAGAATATTTTCTGTTAATAAAATACAAAAACACAAGGGTTAATGAGAGTTTTGGCGCGATAAACGATGCGAATAAATAATTCAAATTTATGATAGGTAATATCAATTTTCTGTTAATAATATATTAAAATATTATAAATTATTAAAATATAAAATCAAATTAAATTAAATTAAAAATATTTAAAAAATGTGATTAATTAAAATTTTTTGATACTTGCTTTCTTCTCTATTTTTATTTAAAAAGAATGGTTTTGCTGAAGTATTTAAAAATTTAGTTAACTAAAATTAGTCTGAAAATAATTTGTGGAATCATTAAAATAATTATGTAGAGCTCAAATTATTAGAATGTCAAAACTCTTTGTAGCACTGCCCATTATGCTTGAGTTTCCTACATAATTATTTTGATTCAATAAAATGATTTTCAAAGAACTTTTGTAATAGAATTCAATGTGTTAATTTAAATCAACATTAGGGACATTTCGATCCTCTGACTTCTAAAATATAGGTACTTCAAAAAATATATCTCTCAAGCATATGTGAAACAAGATCCTTCTACTATTCCCTTGCGAGTGAGAGTCTACATAAATAAAAGATCGGAACAGCTCTCATTTTCCAACTTTTCGCGTGCACGTTCTCTCGACTTCCGCTTCAGTGAACGAGACCCGAGTTTTCGGCAGAGTCACAAGGTGCCGCTCATAAAACCAACATTAGTCGACAATACCAGATCGAGATGACGTTTCAATCCTGGGCCACGTCTCCATTCAGAGTCAAAAACCGCGAAATCCTCGTCGCGCGACCCCGATATCGAGCATTATCCGAAAACCATGAAATTCTCTGAGATCCCTCACGTTTCTCCTTCCCTACCCTCCCTCTCGCATCCTTTTATCGTTTGAATCATTCGATACATGTTGAAAATTATTTCACATCTGCGCTCATGCGACTTTCTTGACAATGAGTCCTCAAAATATTTATTTTTTGGACCCGCGGTTTGTTCGGTCGAGCGGCCGATCTGAAAGGCGACCGCTTAATCTCGTTAAAGGGCGACAAAGGATCAAACGGGACGATGAGTTTTGACTTCGAAGTTAAGAGACCCCGACGTCATATCCTTAGTCCGAGTCGCTTCCTGCCTATCGGCTCGTCTTCACCTTCGTACTTTTCCGGGGATGAGAAGGAGATCTAATTTTTTGATTGGCCTCGAGCATGCAGCCGGGTGCGGCCGATGATTTTCCGACCCAGTGAGATTACCATCGACAACTTGTATGTTACGTGGAACGTTTAACTGCGTTTGTGTTATGAATCCTAATATTGAATCCGTGAATTCTGTACGATTAATATACGATATGTGCAAATGATGATAAATGTAATAATAATCTTTAGTGTGATCTTTTAGTGCGATCATTTTCCGATTTTTTACTGCACACAATGTCTCGAGTTCGTGTCCCGGATAAATTTTTATCATTTTTACAAATGTAGAAAAATTATTAAATGATTTTTACATATACTTTTGACATTTTTAGAAAGTATTTATAAAATTGTGTTTTTATAAAATAGTGTATTAATTTAGAAAAGGTAAGAGACCGTTGTTTAGTCAGATCGTATTATTTTAAAGAAAAAAAATGCACAGGGTGGCCCAATCATGTATACTAAATTAAAAGATAGATAAGTGGGCCAATTGTTTTTATTTTCTTTTAATATTATTATTTTGTATATCTTGATTCCAAAATTTGAAAATTTGTCCAAGAATATTGCAATTAATTTCGTTTTAAAGCGATTAGAAACGGCGGTGGTCTGTGGCATTTTTCGGCGTCGTCATTAACGGGTGCGTTCGAAGAATCGATTACGACGGTGTCGCCGGAACGTGTTGGCATCCGCGTGCTTACGGTTCAGAACGCGATTTTCAGTGGCAGGTCGACGAATGGCAGAACGAATGCTTATGGCAAAAAGGAGCGGAAACACCCACGTAGCAGCAACGAGATTGGAATTCCATCCGGCACTCATAGCTGTTGCACCTTCATCTTACCTCACCTCGCGGGAGGTGAAAATATAGGTGACAAAACGTGCCTGGAAGTCTAATGAGCTGCTAATTGTTCGGCGACGCGACTTTATAACGCGCGTCTCATGAGTCCGAAATATTGCTATCACGTACTTGTCTTTAAAGAAAAATATTTATGCTTATTTCTCTCAGGAATAACATTTGATTCGACAGCTGTACAAAAAGAATAATTTTATTGATTAAAAGTTCGTTTTAAGTAGATACAATTCTGAAAATAATTTTGTTGGATCATCAAAATTATATAAGAAACACAAATATGATCAGTAATGCTGGAAAAAATTATATACTAGCAAGTAAGTAACCAGCTTAAACATCTTACATAATTATTTTGATAGTTCAACAAAATCATTTTCAAATCTAGTTATATTTTTACTATAGCAAAATTGTTCTTTCCGTACAATATAGACTTATTGAATTTTTTTTGAACAGATTTTAATATATATTTTTTTTAATATATATCTCAGATCTTCCATGATGACTATGGCAGATTCCTAAAACCATTTTAAAATAAAAATCTTAATATTAAAATGCCTAAGCTATAATAATTTTTAAATAAAAAGAGTTGATTAATCAAATTTACGCGATCAAATATAGCATATCGTATAATAATAAAAATATGCGGAATTATATCAATTTCAAGAAGAGAATTAATGCTAACATTTTTACTATTACGCGATGTGCCTGAATATAAAATTTTCGGTCAATTTTAAGCATTTCTCATTTAAAAACTATCATAATCTTGAAAACTATCATAATTTTGATATTAGAATTTTCATAAACGACAAATATATACAATAAAGGATCAAGCACAATAATTTGAGTACAATAATAAATCAAGATAAATTTGGTTTCAAAATAATATAATTGAACGTTTCGGCTTTCGCTTTAAGCTATCTTCAGCATATGTTCACAAGGATGTATTAATATAAGATGTATCTTACTGTGGATCACGAGGAATACTCCATGCATGAGAAGATGTCACATAAATAGCGGCTGCTTGGCATCGATATTGTGGACGTGGTTTCCACTCAGTATCAACAGTTTTCAGAGAAGCATAATTAAAAATTTATCAAATTAACATTAATATGAAATGGTCAGCGCGTCGAATTCAAAAGATTAAAAATCCAGTTAATATAATAAAAACAGTGAATAATTTAATTAAAATTAACAGTGTAGAAATAAATTAGAGGAACTGAACGCTAGCTAAGCTAGCGTCTAGTTACATAAAGAGTGATTAAGGATGAAAAATAATTAGAATTTTCATTTCAAAATGACTTTGGAAATCTGGTATCAATGGAAGATCTGACACACTGTGTAACAAATAACTATTTAGTAATAAAAAAAACATTCTTTATATGACGAATAACAAAATGAAGCATTCTTCGTATAAAAAAATAAATCTTTTTTTTTTTTTTTAAATTTAACCTCACCCGCGGGTCAATCGAGGGAATTGTCACTCGAATCTGACGCGGAAGCAGGATAGTCATTCATTCCATTGGTAGTCCCGTCACATCATCGTACCTAGGTTATTTCTATAAGACCATTAACACCTGGATCACGATCCCGGGATCGTCACGGATATAAGAAATGCCTGAGATCGAGTTGCCCGTTAAATAATTGAAATGATCTCCCGGCAGCGCGGCCCGAACGTTCCGAGAATGCCTCGCGGGCGAAAGATCGAAGTGTGCGCCCGGGTGTGAAATGTGTTCGTGCCTTATTGCGAACATGCCATAATAATGTGCGAGCCGTACGACGGTAAGTATGCGTCGCGCGATACCCGCGTAGCAGCACGCATATTCGCGAAGAGAGTCTGCTTGCGTCTCTTTCTCTTTTACCTCCCTGCCCCCCCCCCCTCTCGCTCTCTCTCTCTTTTTCTATCTCTCTCCTTTTCCCGCACCTCACTATCTGGGTGGCAATCAGCCGGGATATTCCTGTCATGCGAACGCCGACGTTAATAGTTAAACACGCTTAAACATCGGCACGTGATCCGCTGACTCCGCGCGCGAATAATTGTCGGCTAATCGCCGAGATGTTAAGGCGTGTGATCGTTCAGGACTCGCTAGGCGATTCGCCACAGAACTTCCCACCGACTTCTCAGACGTTCCTAATCGATGTTAGATAAGATGATTGATCGAGAAAGTTGCCGATGGAGTAACAATTTAGCTTGCTAAGTATCAATGCTGATTGCTTTGTAGGAAAAATTAGAATCCTATATACTTAAAGAAAAAAATAGTGGTGATGCTATACGTGATGCTAGAAGTGATGTATACGTTTTATGTGCAGAATTAATGTATACACATAGTTGAATATGAAATAGTTTATTTAACACTGTATACATTAATTATACGTATAGAATACTTATACAGTTTTCCTTTATTGTTGCTACCATTATAATATCTTTTTTTCTGAGACTATCTTATGCAAATCCTAAATTATCCTAGGAAACATCAACAATGCAATAACAACTCTTTATAATTTCCCGATCAACAATATAACTATAAAATAACTATAATATAACACATAACAATTCAATAATATATTATTGAATTGGAAATTATACAATTAGATTACTAGTACTTGGTGTTTGCTAAGATTCTTTGTGCCACTCAAGCTTGTTTGCAATTAACGTTCTGTACATTTTTTTAAGAACTGATTGCACGATGCTCATTATTTCCTCGTCAATTGATATGTATCAACACATGCTAATATATTTCTCAAATAAAAAAAAGAAATTTTCGATTGCATGATAATCAAACGAGACGACGCACGTTACGCTAGTCGGGAATTAATCTCTCGATAATCCTCTTTGAAAAAACATAAAATGCAGCGTACACTCTATGTTCTGCAGACTCGATTTTTTCCGAGCACGTACGCGCTTACATCGAGAAGCAAAGTTTGCTTAATCGCCCCCGCCTTCCCCCGCGCTTTAATTTTACAGGGAGCGAGTCGTGCGCGATTCAGGAATCTCGTTAGCATTTCCATAATGCCATCGAATTATCAACACCTATATGCTCTCGCGACTATCTCCCGGGGCTCTCCTCCATCGCGTTGGGCCTCCTTTCCCCTTCCCGTCCATCATGGCCGCGTGTGCCCTACGTACACGAGATATCTCCTCAATGTCGAGGTACGCGGCATGATACATAAATAATGCATAGGCACCGCGTCTCGTGTCCCGGTCTGTAATTTGATTGCGGAGGCGTCGATTCAAAAGTTTGGCGCCCACCTTCCCACACGGACGCGACTATAATGGCACATATACGCAAACGCAAGCGAACGCAATGGAACGCATGGAAGAGGAACACATGGTGAGAAAGCGCGGAAAGAGGACACGGAGTTGCACCAGGTTGCAGCGGGGGCGGCAGAACGGGGGTGAGGAGGAAGAAAGGACGAAAAGGGGCAGGTACTCTCGTGGAGATGCTGTATCGTCTAAGACAATCACACTATTGTTGCCAGCCACATGCAATTAGCGATACCATCTAGCAGACTTGTTCATTTATTATCGGTTCCACACCACGACTCGTCGGGCCCTACCCCGCTGTCCTTTAAATGACAATCATGTCGACAATTGCTCTGAGGGATGGTGGAACTCCTGACATGCAACTGATTGCGCGATTTCGAACTGTATATCTCGCCATTTAACGGTATTTACATTGTGCCAGACATTTTAATTTGTAATTATATAATATAATATACGTCACGAGAATTGCGAAGATATCATAACGATTTCCGTTATGATAATGGCTGAAGTCCACAGTGCATAGAATACCCAATTCGCTGGACTCACGAATAAAGGGATTCATAAAGATTTGGTTTTGCTGATGTATCTAAAAATTTAGCTAAATGTAATGTTTAGCTGAAAATGATTTTATTAAATTATCAAAATAATTATGTAGAATTATGTAAAACGCTCCAATTGGTTACTAAAATACTCAAATTGCAACATTGTTCATTATGCTTAAGTTTCCTATTTAAAAATTTTTCGTTTTGATGTCCAACAACCTATTTTCAGATCTATATTTAGCTAATATATAAACTTATATACTTTAAAGAACCTGTTCTTCCCATATGTGATATTAAACAGGAGGTACTATAACTCTATGCGCAAGATGCTATGTATTTACTAAACGTTTCATAATGAATTTTCTCACGATGACTAATTTGATATCTGAGTATTTGTTTCTTGCTCAAGAGACTAATGTTAGTTGCCTGTTAATGAACTGTATTTCGTAATGAATTTTCTTACAATGACTGATTTGATATCTAAGTATTCGCTCCATGTTTGAAAGACTGTTAGTTGTTTATAAAATCGGTCTGCCTTGAGGAATTTCGCAGAAGGGATTGTCCTAAACGTCTTGCGGACCATACGTCGCGAAAGGTAACGTCTCGCGGCGCCATGCGAGACTTCCTTCCTGCCAGGTTCGCTCATCAGCAATGTCAGTCACACCCAGGCGATATTTCAGAGACGTTGGTCGCCTCGGGCGCCCGTACTCGGTCGTAGGTGCGTTTTGTTTATGGCGGTCCTAACTCGGTCCTCCACCGAGTTAGGTACACACACGGCACACATCGCGGATTCGTGATTAATTGACGGCCTTCCAGGTAGCCAGCCGATACTGGCCGTGGCGATTACGCATCTTCCGCCGCGCCGTTGGCACCGACCATTGTTCCATGATTAATCATCCATTTGTAAGTCATCGTTTTTTTTCGCGGTAAAGAGCGTCATTTCAATGTCTCCTGTGTCTTTTGCGTTTCGCGTCGCCGATCGATCGTTCTTTCGTCTGATTTGCTCGCGAGCGAACACGCCTGTAAAGCACATTAAAGCAAGACATTTGAATATGTGGCACGTGCCGTAAGATTTTATTACAATTATTTTTTTCTGTATTTAAAATATTACACAAAAAGAACGGTTTTGTTAAAGTATATTATAAAAGTTTAGGTACATATCTGAAAATAATTAATTTTATCGACTAACAAAATAATTATATTAGATGCTTAATCTTGTTAGAACTTGCAAAATTTTTTGTTCATCATTGCTTGAGTTTCCTACATATATAATTATTGTGATTGTTTTGATATACAATTATTGTTTAGCAAAATTATTCTCAAGTCTGCATCTACTTAAACATATATAGATATGTGATGCTATTACAAAATTGTTCTTTTTGTAATAACAATTAGTTATATTTCCGTTCTTTCCATTTATAGAAAATCGATTCAATTTAATTTGGTTATATAATTATAATTAGTTTTATTATTTTATATTTGTAAATACTGTTTGTCTCTTTCAATTTTACTACGAAATATGTTATTTCCTGAATTCTGAGATCGTTTAGTTTAGAGTCTCTCTCTATCTCAACATATTATCGCCTAATTAATGGTCTATTACTAGTCCGTTGTGTCTACAGGATGTCTGATTATCGTTATCATTAATGATATGTTTTCTATTATCATCAGGATGTGAAACTGAAACTAAAATAAATATCGTTATCTGAAAAAAAATTCGAGACGATGTTCTGTTATTCTTTTACAGAGGAAACACATGTACGTTTTTCCATAGCTAAACTATTCGTCCTGATGAGATCAAGATTTATATTTTTATAATTTTACACATACAACAATTTTTTCATTAATTGCAAAACTAGGAAATGAGAATATTACTGACTGATCGAAGGATCATTGAATGGTAATTCATAAATTAGTGCGCAATTTGTGTCCGGCGGTTCATCGAAGTCGCTTTATCATTGACGATATTCGATCGCGTGTCGACGACGAGCGTTTCCGTGTAATGTGACATCATGGAAATCAAAGATTCAAGGCGTCCCCGTCATAACCATTTACCGTTGACACCGTCTGCATCGTTCAACCGTTGTCACTACACGCGCTGCATACGCGATCGAATGCAGTCTCGAGACGGCTGCAGTCGAACGGCGAGACTCATCAGAAGCCGGAAGTCTGCGGCGACGCAGAGAGTAATGTATTAATGTCGCGCTGGCAGTCAATATCGCGCGGCATTGTTAATCGATCATGAATTTTCGTCAGATTTCCTCGCTCGCTCAGTGATCACGCGCAAAGGAAGTCACGATAAAACGTCTCCCGAGTAAAGCGGCTGTATAGAATACCAATCGGTGCTGGCAACGAGCACAATTAGTAGCGCGTACCACATTAAATTTCGTGAGGAATTCCAATAATTTTCTCTGTTACATGGGCAAATGTTTTGTTAACAAATTGTTTTTTATGCGAAAAGAACGTTTTGCTAAAGTACTAGAAAATGTAGGTACAGATCTGAAAATAATTTTATTGGATTATCAAAATAATTATGTAGGATATTTAAACCGATTGCTATCTTTGCTCTCAACATGTTTGAATTTTCTACATAATTATTTTAATAGTGCAACAAAAATATTTTTAGATTGATATATATCTTAAAATTAAAATAGTTAAAATTTTAAATATTTCAGTAAATCTTTACTTTACATGTGAGATAATTGAATAAAAGAAAATTTGAATAAAAAAATATTTAGGATTAATTAAGGATTATAATAACTTTTAATGAATTTATGGCAGCATTGACAAACGTATTTGTGTAAATAATTCGTGATTTAATGATGATTTTTAGATTAGAAGAAAACGAATTCTCGCCGTGTGATTCACAGGCATAATTAATTTCAGAAAAATTAATTGCGTGATTCTAATGTTCTCTCCTCTTCACCGGAATTATTCCGATTTCTCTGCTATATATCTGTCAGCTCGTCAAATTAATCACAGTCTATCTCCTCGGTTCTGGCATTTATTTTTTCCCGTGGCTTTGCCTATCCGGACATGGATCGCATTTTTGGGTTCCCTCGGAAACGCGCCGATCAGAGAAATTTCGTGAATTCCAATAAAACCGAGACGGCCGTGTCGGCAACACGTGTCCGCGCTCCTCCACGAAATGCGAAAAATGTCTCAGCTTGCTGACTCGGCTTGCTAAATCTATTCGTCCGATCTCGACGTTCATTCCTGTCGGTCCGTCGAGTTTAATCGTCGTCTCAGACTTTTGCTTACGGGCCTCGAATAGTTATCATCTCATAGAATAAAATTTAGCACGTATCAATGACGCTGACATTCATAACGCGACATAATTACGTCCATCGCAAAAATTATGAATATCTTGCTAGACTATAATTAAATACACTAGATTAATTTAATTTAAACACGTTAGACTTATATAAAAAAAAAACGATTTTGTTGAATTATTTAAAAATTCAAATATTCAGATTTAAAAATATTTTTGTTGGATTATCAAAATAATTATGTAAGAAATTCAACACGTATGATGAAAGTGTTGCAAAAAGTTTTGACATTCTAACAATCAAAGTATCCTACATAAATATTTTGATAGTCCAGCAAAATTATTCTTCCGTCCCTAATTATGTTCCTATCTATCTAAATTTTTAGATACTTCAGTAAAACCGTTTTTTTTTAATATCAATAAAAATAAAAATTATCAAGGTATGCAGTTATTGAAATCACTTAGAGATACATACAATTAATGTTTGTGCCTTCTACAAAATTTCCGAACAAATATTATTTTTAATGTTTTTATAACCTTCTTTTTCAAACACAGTTGTCTGTGTTGAACACTGCGCTCAACCATATTAAGACAAGATTAAGACGAAACAGTTTTCAATGAGCGCGTATCTATCGCGTCGGAAATATCCGACACCTGACTAATGCGCTAAAGACTGAGATTTTACCTTCATATATTCGCACGATTCGCGAGACCTCGAAGGGAGATGCGAGGAGGGAAGAAAGGATGCTGCTGCGTGGACCAGACCTCTCTCTTTCTTAGGGTTAACCATGAGCATGTCGTTGGCGCAGTATGATGCCGATCCTATCTGAAGTGGCTAATATAGTTGTCGTGAATATCTTAAGGTTGGGCACGCATTCCACGGGGTTTCTTTTCGAGGGTCGCTGCGGGGCGCCCATTCGATCTGGCGAAAGCATCTGCTAATTCGGAATCATGAGAATTTGATTGGCCTTCTCTCGGTAGATACGCGCCAACGCGCTCTTATCATTCCTGTAAGCGTCACCGAAATTAATTCAATATTAAGCAATGTTTCACTGTTACTCGCTTGTCACGGGGACGGAATGAAAAATTATCATCGGAGATAATGTGTACGTCTTACAAGAAGAAAAAGTGTCGCGTCAGAGGTAATATCTTTAAATAATCATTCCGTCATTTTCATAAACTGATTTTTGTATAAATCATATTGCATTAACGGACAATGCCTCACATTTTTTTGTACTGCCATGAGATGATGAATCCGTAGGAATAAAAATTATCTATTTTCAAATAAGCTGTAAGAAGATAATTAATAATCAAAAGCGGTAAATTTCTTATGAATTTTATTCTGTACAGCTACAAGGAATTTTAACTATTCTCAGATGTATGATCTTTTGACAATTTTGGAAATTTTTACGAAAAGAAAAATATACACGAAATGAACGGTTTTGCTAAAGTATCTAAAAATTTAGTTAAATA
This sequence comes from Acromyrmex echinatior, assembly GCF_024713525.1. Lineage (NCBI taxonomy): Eukaryota > Metazoa > Arthropoda > Insecta > Hymenoptera > Formicidae > Acromyrmex > Acromyrmex echinatior. The sequence goes on from NC_141852.1 coordinate 23,052,463, forward strand.
CAAATTTGAAAATAATTTTGTTATGTCAACCATCATAACAACATATATATTTTTAAAAAATTATTTTTAAAAGGTTTTGGGAAAAATAGGATTTAACTTGAAATTAGGAATATCTCGATTCTCTAACTTATAAAAAAATAATTGTGTAGAGTGCTTAAACATTATTAACAATGCTGTGTAAAAAGTTTTAACATTCTAGAACTAGAGAGAGAAGTATCTTATAATATATAATTTTGATGGTAAATAAAATTATTTTTAAATCTATATCTAACTAAATTTTCAGATACTTCAGCAAAACCATTCTTTCGGTGTAGAATAAAATATAGATATAATCCTCTGTTTTTTTTTTTACAATTTTAATTTGAATAAAAACAAGTCATTCAGTTTTTATCTCAATTATGTCTGTCATTCTTTCGCCTAAGAACATGATCTGCTCGCTGGTAATCCCAGCGAGCGACTAACAGCCGATTCATCACTGACCGGCGTAATCCGCGACGAAGCGGCGTGCAAATCGATTAGGCTAAAAGATCGCGAGATTACGCGGCGTATTCCACGGCAACTTTGTTACATCGACACTGGCGACAAGAAATAATCGGCCGCTTCCCGTTGCGCGCGCGCGCGCGCACGCTCTCGCTCGCTTGCTCCTCGCATAATGTGCCGTGAGATAAACGCTCGAACGCGTTCCGCTCTCCGTTCCGGATGCTGCGAACTGGACACGTTCTCCCTTTCTTGGTGGAGGCGAGAGGGACGAGACGCACCGTCCTTCGGCGAATTAGCATGTAAATCCGCGGTATTAAGACGTCGGTGGTAACGCGGGATGATGAAACGCTCCGTCCCGGCATTGTTAATCAAGGAATTAGCATATGAAATCTGTATTATATACGGTGGACCTCATGGTATCAGCCGACCGTGTGGGATGCGCCAGGTAACCCTCTCAGGAACGCGCATTCTCAACGCCGGACTACGATATCGCGAAGCCCCGCGTATTCTCGAGTGCAACGTATTTGATTCATTTCTAAAAAAAATTGAAATATTTCTGTGCACTTTTAAGCGAGAACCACAACGTAAGAAGTACAGCACGTAAACCTTGAAATCTAAAAGACAGGGAAAGAGAGAAATAATTTACTTTCAAAAAAATAAATATAATCACACAACAATATTCTTGAAATATTTTTCTACATTTTAACAAACGGTGGTATAAATATAAAAACATAATCTAGATTAAAAAATACCGAATATTAATTTCGTATTAATTTCTTGACAATGCAATGACAATGCAGCGTCATCTCTGGAATAGAATGGGACCATCGAGAAATTATATACGTATTGAAGTAGAAATTCTCAGTTTACGATTGCCACCAGACAATCCGTCAGTGGCTCTTCTGCACGGTGGCTGCGTCGCACACGTGGGCATACCAAAAGAGGGCCGTGTGGGCCCGAATGTGAACGCATCCACGTAGCGCACAGCGCATCCCAACGTACATCGCGGGCCACGAATGTACGGGGTGTACATAATAAATAAGGGAGACTTTATCAGATCCCACGCAGACCCCTGCGGCTACCATGCGGCATTATAATGCCCATAAGCTGATTAGCCGCTTGAATTTGTCCACGTTCTTATAATTGGCTCAATAAGCAGGTTGCCCGATTAACGGTCCCTCTCTCTTCCGTCGTTTCTTTGTACATTTATACGCATTTTCCCCGCCTTGCTCGTTTTGGGCGAGCCTTACGTCTCTGTATTACCGTAGATATATGGTATACCGCGAGTGTATCCCGCACCGTCCGGATGGCAAATGCCCTCGGACAAACGCGAGGAAATATGGGTGGCGTAACCGTGGCCGCGTGAAAAATCTCCGTAAGCGACGGCCTCTTTATATACCACGGTCGTAAAGGCATTAATGTTGGGGTATTTTTTAGATTTACGACGTGCCACTGTATATATTAATCGCGTTTACCTTCGCATTTATTATCACCGCGCGCGCGCGTAGCGTGATATATTTTGAAATCTTTAATCGTGAAAATTAGCAGACATCTTCTGTCTTCTTCGATAATATTATTTTTATATTAATAAGAATTATACGAAGATTGGAATATTATTTTCATATAATAATGATTATACGAATATAATAATATATATATAATTATATGAAAACTAGAAGAAGATATTTTTCTGCAATCTTAATTTCATTTATAATTTTAATTAGTTGCTAGGATAATCTTAATAAAGTTGAACTAGATCGCTGAATCAAATAAGTAAAGAAGGATTAAATACGGTCGAGGCTAGATTTTAATTGGTGTCTAATAATAATATTTACATGTAAATTTTAAATACATTTTTCAATTATAACTTGTGCGCCGATTAATCGGACTTGAAATACAATCGTAAATTGAAATAGTAATATTACAAATTTCGTCAATTTAATCTTTCGTCTGTAATTATATTTTCTTTGCGCAAGTCTTTTTATTATCTTAGGTTTCCGAAAAATATGGAAAAGTCCACAAGGTTATTTTCCAACATCTTGATTATATTAGCAAATAGTTCTATTTCGTTCGCTCGCTCATATTATCGTCGCAACGTAATTTGAGTTCCTGATGCTTTCCTGATTTTTTTAGTCAAAAAATAAAACTGAAACCGGACATTTACTGGATGTTTTATTAAACCGAACTAAAAAAAAAATCTTTTGATCCCTGCTAGTAAGCATCTTAAAATACTAAGAAAAATTTATTATGAAAAATAGAATAATTTTACATACTTGAATTTTCAATTTAATGTGTATTATTATATCTGTATTGTCGACGCTAATACATCTAAGATATTCACGGACATCACGGTGTGCAAGCACCCTTAAGCCATATTTATTCAACGGCGGTCCCGAAAACCCCAGGAGGGAACAAAACGTGCAACAAATAGGAGTTAATCGACCGGCGTATCGACTCTAAACGCGCGGTTCATTGTGTGGAGGCAAACGCCTGCTCGATATAATTGGTCTCTAATTAGAGTCCGGCAAAAAGTAAACTCATCGCTCGTTCGTTCCACGAGCTCTTCTACTCCTCTCCTCTTCTACTCCTCTCCTGTTCCCTTGCTCCCTTTAGATCCTTGCTTTGCTCTCCTCTCCTTTATTCACGTCGTATAAAATCCTCCTCTTTGTCCTCCTACTTCTCTGTCCATGAAGCTTCGCCTTCTGCAGCTCTTCGTTATCTCTTCGAAAGGTTTCATTCCTATAACGTTTTTTCAACTTCAATTGAACTCGACATCTAACCAATCATGCAATAATTACGATATCTTTAATGATATAACAGTAATAAAAATATCAAACGAAAAAGATTTCATTACGAAACGTTGCAGCTTCTAATGTTCAAGATCCATTAAAAAGATATTAATAGATATAGAAAAACATTAATCACATAATTAAATATTCGAAATGTGATTGAAATTTCCATTCAGGAAAAAGGAAAAGGAATGGCATCCGTGATCTCGGAATGAATATATCTTAAGACTCTGTGATGAGACCCTACGCCATTGCTCAGGGTACCTGTCAGCGCGTCGGGAGGCGCTCGCGAGCCGTTTAACGCTTTACACATCGTCGACGGAGCGACGACGACTCAACTAGCCCGCGCTGCGCGATGGAGATTGATTTGCCTTTGTTGGCAATTAGCCCACGTCCATTAGTCAGCCGCTGACTTTTCAATCGACCGCCAAAACGAACGAACGGGAGGGATCGTTACGGAGCCGCCAGCCTCGTCATCGCTGAACAAATGGATTTTCTTCACGGGCTTCTTCGCCCTTTAATCCTCCCCCTCGCGCCGCGACATGACGCGACGAGCGATAGCGACGTGTTTACGCGTCGAAAAATCCACCAACGTAGTGGTTAATTAGAGGAACGCCGTTCCTTGGGTAAGGGATGAGAGTGTTCGTCTGTAAAAAGATGCATCGTTGCGAGAGCGCCGCTGAAGACGATCACGCGAATGGTAAATAGTGACAGAGTATCTCGGAGTTTTTTTTTTTTTCACAATATACGTGATGTGACCAGACATTCTGATCTCGGTGAGACCACTTTCAGGGTGAATTTCTCTCTCATCTCTTTTTTTATTTCTATATGGAACTGTAGAACTATGAAAAATGCTACTGGAACTGTCATTAGTTCTTTCATATTAATAGAAAATGTCGTACTAACTTCACGGATCTCACTTTTTTATTAACAGTTAGCACGACATTCTATTAACATAAGAGAAACTCCTCGCCTTAATGAAGTGAAATAAGATAACGTTGGCTTGAATGGATCACGATACAGTGATAATCCTTTGGTATCTCTGAAAAAAATACTCGCAAAAGTCACAAAAGTATTTACAAAAAATTATTAAATAATTCTTATATGTATTTTAATATCTTTATTAGAAAATACTTACCAGTGCTCGTAATATCTCAAAAAAAAAGAAATACGCAATACATAAATAGTCCAATCATGTATAATAAGGGTTAATGTTGTTTCTCCGCTTCCCTGACAATTTTCTCTTTTCGACTTAAGTTCATATATCATTCCAAGCTTTAATTACGTTTAATCATAATCGCTAGGCATCGACGGAATTTCCAATTTACCCGATGATCGAGTCGTGTAATTTATCGAAACGCGAGAACGCCATTACTATCCTCGAATATTCGAACTTAGTGAATCTCGTCTCCGCATAATTTTCTCTCCTTATTCATCTCTTTCCCCGTCCCGGGTGTTCCTTTTGGACCATGTCGTGCTTTTTTTCGGTGACCAATTAAACTATGATTTACAACGATCGTTTAGGTGAGCATTTAACGCTCGTAAAAGTCTTCCGCTACTGATAATTAGCGAGGTATTAAACTCATTAAAGCAGATGCCGCGCAATATGTCAATTAATTAACAATCAGCTTATCAAATAAAGTCCAATTCCGATATTTAATAATATCTCTCATTATGTAAACGAGCCTCCATTTATTCACGCTTTTAAGATAGCTTATAATTTATATATCTAATAAATATGATAATTATAATAATTTATGTAATTATTTAAAGAACTAAACATATTCAAGAGAAGTCTAAAAAATATCAAGTTTTTTTGTAAAACAAGATAGAACGGGACTAGTTGAGAAAGTTGGAAAATGCAATATCTAAGTAACTAAAATACATATATGTATATGGATGTCTACGCTTGTATAAAATAGCATAAATGGAGATTACTGACTATAATCCATGTGCGGCTGTTAATAATCAAACATGTGTCTTTTAGTTTTTGTATATCAAAAATAAAATTATTAGGTGAATGATCTACGTGATAATTTAAACTAATAAAAGATGTATTTTTTTATATAAGTTGTTAATGTATTTTACTTTAATAGTCAAGTTGTTATTTTTACGATTATTTAGTTATATAAAAATATTTTGATTGACACCAATATGGGTCTTGTTGGGCCAAGTGTCCTACAATTAATCACATAAACTCAATTACTTAAATAAAATCTGTCTTTATTGATGTTTTTTTATTCAAAGTTAATTTATATTCTATGATTAATTTTTAATAAAAAGTAAAGTTTTTTAATTTTTCTTAATTTTGCTAATTAAAATATTTGAAGAGAGAATATTATAAATTATTATACATAATATAAAAACTTAAATAAAGATTTGATTAATATATATATTATATAATCCTTTTTCACCCATTCAACTTACCCTTCGGGGGGTTGCTCGACATGCTCCTTAGGTTGAATTTATTGAATAACTTTGTTTCTTTATAATAAAACAAAATATTTTTTTATTTACCAAATATATTAATTGATAAGTATTTAATTATTAAGCTGGATGAACATACAACGTTTTAAAACAATTCTCATATTCTATCATTGCGTGTGAAGATTTATAATAATTTGAATAAAAAATAATTAGCTCCACTCTATCCTACATATATAGAAATATTTTGCATATTTATATATTCATAATGAAAATTTATAATGATTTTATTACATTGAATGAAATATCAGTGTATCTCCTTATCCATATAAAGAATCGATTCGTTGTACGTTTGAATCTCGCGAACAGTTAACTTGCAGTAAAAAGAGGCGCTCTTCACAAAGTAACTGGAAGTCTCGAAGAACGATTACAGCGGAAATCTACAATTTTAGACATGAGCTAGCAAGAGAGCTAACATTATTGTTGTGCAGTTAATTGGAGCGATTTCGAAGTGAATTGTTAGAGCGCGAAGGTGTTACCGGGTCATAACCTCGAGGCTTTACAAAATATCGGGCTGAAGAAGGTGAACAAAGAGGGGGAAGACAAACAGAGAAAGAGAGAGGATGGGTGAAGGAAAGAAAACGCGCAGGAACACGAAGACACGAAACGAAGAGAGCACCGAGAGGCGTCTCGAGGTGGCGGATGATCGGGAGAAGAATGGGAGAAGAAAGAGGAGAAGAAGGAGAAGAGAAAGCGAAAAAGAGCGAGAACGTGTATGGGTTAACGAGGGTGTGATTCATGGAGCCCCGGCGGCGCGGTTCCCCGTTCGCGGTCGAAAGGTGCTCATATCCCAAAATTATGTCCGGTCTGCACCTGCTGCATCCACGAACTTCCAGTTTCTTTGGTTATTGGTGTTGTCTTCTAACAGTAGTTCAATGTGTAGCATATTTCTCATCCTCCCTTGATCATTCGTCATACCAAACGAGAAGTGATATAACGATATACCTAAGCGATATAACGAATTGATCGGTGACTTTAATGACTGCTATCAGCACGACCCGGTGTGTATGTTACGCACATAAGATATTCTGAATAGATATCTATAATTATATTTGTTCAAGATGGTTAATAATAATATTTTAATAAGTACTGGCCAAGTATTCACATCCATAACATGTGTGTCCCAAAATGAAATTCTCAAAGATATAAACATTTATTTATACATACATATGCTAAAAATGATCGATCCAAAATAATTTCAATCTGTTATATTTGGTACTCATTACATCTTGTTAACTTATATATACTACTGTATAAACATTACTACTAGATTTTCAGTATGGACGGTAACATACACATATTTACATTTATTTAAATTTATTTAAAGTATTTAAATTTTTACTTAAATAAAATATTTCTATCTCTCTCCACATAAAGAATTTATTAAATAGATATAAAAATAATAGAGAAAATAACGATAAAATTAACTGTTGAAATTTGTTACTGCACGATACTATAAAAATGTAATGTTACTATTATTGTTACAAAAAAAAATGACAATCTTTAAAAAAAAATGTTTGTAATGGTACACTAAGAAAATGTAATGTTTAGTACTTTTAACAAAATTGGTATTTTTAACAACAACAATATTTTGTATATATAACAATAAAAATTTAAATGCTTCTACTTAATACATTTCAGCTTTGTATTTGTAAATAATAAAAATATTTATTTACACCAATTAAACAGTTTAATTGGTTTTAACTAAACATTTTTGTTGGATAAATTTCAAATTTTTGTTTTTTACAGTAAAACTTTAATTTAAACAGAATAAAACATTTTTTCTAGTGTAACACTAGGGGCTACGTCGACTAATTTCGGTTAACTTTAGTCAAAGGTTAGTCTATTAGAAATGGCCTATCGCATCTGTCGTTAAGTGAAATGACAAATGCGATTGATCAGTTTCAATAGACTAATCATCGATCAAAGTTAATCGGAGTTGATCGAAATGGCCCTCATCAGGTTATATATTGTTTTGTCTATAACATTTAAAACAAACCGAACAAAAATATCAAACTTCGTTGATGTAAACAAATATTTAAAATTGAAAAGAATATTAAGCACAAATAACTAAATTACTATTTCATAAATAAAATATTTGGTCGCTGTCAAAAAATGCCTCAACTGAAAGTTTTCTATGTTCAGTTGAGGCATTTGTTTGACTTAATCTTTTTTCCAGTGTATAAACGGCTTACGTTTTCTTCTAATGTAATACCTTACTTGTCAATCCTACTTATCTCACATTCTCCCTACTCATCTCAAGAAGATAAAACATATTTTTTCCCAACATTCATCTATTGTGACTATGACAGAAATACAATAACATTTTAAAAAGTCCTATTAATTTCTAACAATCAACAGAAATTTAAGCCAGGCGAGTTTGGGATTAACATGTGCTATAAGTATTTGAATATAGCACCTTCCTGAGATTATTCTTGATTCTTCCAAATTTTCGACTCGGATTTTTACGGAATCAAGCTGAGAGCCACTGCTTGGTATCCAGGTATTATTTAACTTGGTTAGGGAGCGACGGTGCGTGCGACTGATGGGTATGAGGTTGTAAAGGATCCCTTCGAGACATTAATATTACCAACGTAAGCACTGACTCTCGCTTGTAATCATGGTGCATCGTTGCACCGGCCGGCCCAGTCAGTGTGTATGCAAGTCGACTTTAGGTGCGTACATGGACGGTGCTCGTTCGCCGCTGCTTTCACGTGAACACCCCCTTCCCTCTCCGTTCGCTCGTCCGCTCGCAAATCGATCGCACGAGGATCGTCGTCGCGTTGTTAACCGACGCCGATGCGCATCGAGCGCCCCTTAAACGACCGGTGTTTTCGCTTTAGCGTCAATTTATCCAATTTATTCCGAGGTTACGTCGAATTAAGAGAAAACGGCGTAAACACCGAGACACTGCGACTGCCATGTCTGCCCCAGGCGGGGACGTACGTAATTGAGGAAAGTCCATCGATGGGCGGCTCCGATCGCCGATTACCTTATCTCTGTTCCTGTCGCATTTATATAGGAGCAAAACGTGAAAGATAATTGTTTCGAGCGATGACAAGGAAATCGGTTGTTTCTTATGGTGATATCTAATTAGATTTGACTGGCTGTGACATGAATAAAAAATACTCCGAAATTTTCAATTTTTCTTTTAACATCAGATTTTATGAATAGAATTACCTTTTGCTAAAGTGTTTAAAAATTTAGATTTATATTTGAAAAGAATTTTATTAGGCCATCAAAATAATTACGTTAGATGCTCAAATTAGTCGCTAGAATATCACAATTTTTGGCAGCATTGCACATGTTTGAGTTCTAATTATTTTTATTATAGTCCAACAAAATTATTTTTAGATTTGTATCTAGCTAAATTTTTTTTCGAGAGTAAAGATCGTTTGAATTTTTTAATTTAAAAGAACTAATTTTGCAAGGTAAAATCTAAAAATCATGTTATTCCAATCTTTTCCGTATTTCTATATGGAAAATTTATATATAGATTATATATAAATTTATATACATATATCAATATATCTGTATGTATGTATATTGTATACATACATGTATATTTATATGAATTTTTTATTTTACATGTTTGAATAATTAAGGAATGTGTAATCATATATCTAAGAACACAATTGAAGTACATATGAAAAGTATCATTATTAGAGAGTGGATCTTAATTTTATATACAATATATTGGATTCAAACAAAAAGTCCGTAGTGCTACGAACTTCAAAATTTAAACAACTTTAACTCCGTTAAAAAAGAACGAAATTTAAATTTAAAAAAAGGATTTTAAAGCTTAAAATCTCTACTTTTGAAGGGTCACTATATCTTTTGAGTTTGGTCATCTTTACATATATGTAAAAGACTACAAGCAGGATAAAATAGGAAATTTTATTCTCGCTTTATTGTAGACTTGTCATATGTTCAAAAAAAATTTTGATTTTTGACGTGAAAGCTTAAAGTATTTCCTATAAAATTATTTTTTTAATATTCCTAAGATTTTTTATTACTGATTATTTTATTATCAATTAATTAAATAAATAAAAATTTTTTTAAATGTAGGCATGATACAAATAAAGTAACGCTTCAATTTTTAACCTTATATTAGGTGTTGGAATTAATTCGTAGCGTTTTTAATGAAAGAATGTTATTTATTTCACATGAGCATTAAAAAATACATTAATGAAAGTACTTCCCATCACTTGTAAAACGCTACGAATTAATTCCAACACCTAATATATATAATATATGTAATAATATATCATTAGCTAAAAAAATCAATTCACATTGAACCTACAACAAACCTCCTTAGAACGAACATGTTGAATTACTCCATTGGCTATTTGATGGAAGAAGAGAAAGCGTGAGAAAAGAAGAAATGGCTTGTCCCTGGCCTTATGCAGAGAAGTATCCTCATCCATGAATGCTTGCAGTAAAATTTGTCGCGCAAATCTGTCGGCTATAAATCGGCGCCAACGTAGCACGGCCCTGGACACCGAACAGGGCTAGCAACGCGATCGGTGCCTTCCGATCTCTCTCGTTCGCCTTCTCTTTCGTCCGCTCCTCACCGTAAAAGCCGCTTCGTAACGTCGCGCCTTCGACCGAGAGAACACCCTTTTTACGATCTTATTCCACTGCAAACGCACGTCGGGACACCTCGTGTGTGTTTCGAGACTGAAATTCTCTGCCCCGAAAGAACGCGCGGGACGATAAACGGGACAGCTGCACCCGCGATTAACATATTCGGCGTGATCGCGTTTTGTAGGGTGCTCGATGGCAGGTTGACTCTGAATTATCTGAAAGGGCGTTTTTACGACTGCATAAGTGTTCTTTATCTTATCGGAGTGAGATTGGAATGTGTCCGATTAAGAATAAGAAAGAAATGTGAGGAAAAAGTTTTCATTCACTCAAGTACTTCACGCTATTTATTAATTATAATATTTGCGCGACAAAGTTTTATTGTTCCATTCCACACAGAACAACGGGAAATGAATGGACAAAGTAAATTTAAGATATCACATATTTATACATTTTTATATATACATATTTATACATTTTATATATTTTATATATTTTATATATTTTATGTATTGCAATTAAATTATATTATTACATTATTATATTAGGTGTTGGAATTAATTCGTAGCGTTTTACAAGTGATGGGAAGTACTTTCATTAATGTATTTTTTAATGCTCATGTGAAATAAATAACATTCTTTCATTAAAAAACGCTACGAATTAATTCCAACACCTAATATATTTTATGTTTCTCTGTCATTGTGTTGCAAATAACATACTTTACATAATCACCAAAATTATAATATTTCTAACAACTTTATCTGGACGACTGTTGAAAATCAATCAGAAAATATTGTTTTTCCGATCTGGAAAGCTTTTTAGCCTTTCTGAAATATCTTTCACAAAAAGTGTTTCAAAATTATATTCTTTGATTTTTTGGTAAATTTCCATGACTGTCTAAACATTCCAAACACTCAAAATCATCAGGCAGGATCATCACAACACAGGATACGATAATCCGTTTAAGGATTCATATTTTACTTGGAGCATGACCAAACCGGATATTTTACAATAAGATAGATTACAACGTAGGTAAAGGTTAACTAACAATAGTTACTTTATTTTCCGTGACCATATAATATGAGGTCTCAAATAAATGAAGATTTCCGCTTTTCAGGAAAAAGCAATTCTTTTTTTCTTTCGGCATATACATATGGCAATAAGATGTAGTTACACCGAGGACTAAGTTTATTATAGATTTACGGTTTTGAAATTTGCTAGGAAATTTTAGAATCGGTTCAATTCATCCGTTTATCTGCAATCTTTTCAGTCATTTGATCAATAGAAACAAATATTGTGGTTACTTACAGAAGATTAATATTATTCATCTTTTATATCCCTTAAATTCTTTAAAATGTTCAACCCCCAAGCAAGCCCTTCAGGGATCTCGACAATCCTCTTCTTTCTCTTCCTTTCTCTCTCCGTTCTTCTCTGGGTCTCTTAATGCCAAGGCCTCATGCAGTCGACGACCTCACGCGCCTCCTCGTGTCCCAGGTACAACGGACTCCTTTGACGAAAAAATTTCGTTCGTCAGGCCTGCTTCTCTTCCCTCTCTTCCCAGTTGCCAGAGATACCATCCGCGACGATGAGTTATTACGATAATTGGCAGGATATCGTGTCTCTAACGTGTCGATGATTGACGGGTCGGGAAACGATAAATCTCGACTTTAAAGATGACGCGCAGAGACGCGGGATAGAAATATCATTACATGTTATATCCGATCTCTTTTGGGGAGGAAAGGGAAACGTGTCGTTTAGAATACGCTAATTTAATTGCATGACGAAAAAGACGCAAGGAGATGATATGACACGTCGATGATTAGTAGGTACCTCAAAATAGAAAAAGTTCTATTTTGCGATAAATTTGAAGGTAAATTTACGGCAAATATTTTTCATTGATTTTAGTGAACTACGGTTAAGTTTACAATTATTGTTGAGCAAGCTATTTCACATATCTAAAAATACTATATAAATAGAGATTTTATTATTTCATATAGTCTTAGTCATTGAATAGCAAGTATAAAATATCCTCAAACATTGATGCAAATATTCTATACCTAACAAATAGTATAATAGATTAAAAATCAGTTTTAATAAAAAATAATATTTTTTATCAATTTTAATACTTTGTTAATCCTCCATTCGATTTTTATTACTCTTTATTTGAGGGAATAAATTGAGGGTGATTTATGATAAAAGTAAAATTATAATTAAGTTTTTTTATTAAATTATTATTTCTTAAATTTTACACACATATGCATGTAACAAAAAAATTCTGTCTACAAAATATGAGATAGAAAAGATAGAAAATTCGCGAGATGATTCACTTCCTTATCACCCACTCCGAAGAAATTCCCATCTGACGCTGACGTTTCCTCGCGATGGCGACGAAGAAGGAAGTAATCGCGAGAAAACAGCCTTATAGCATAATTTCACTCGCGTTAATCTATCCACGATGCATGAAGGGGATTCGCATATAATTTGACGTACCCTCGCAATTACGCGATGCGAAACGATCACAATCGTGCCGAGATAAACTGGTAGAATCGCCAATCTCGCACGCCTACGCGTCGATTTGTGGCGCGAGCACCTTTCTACCGTGTTGAATGCTGTTAAACAAAGAATTTCTTAGAAGCCGCGAGCGTAAATTAAACTATATGCCAAACGCTGGTGTGGCGAGTGCCCGATTCTCCCAGGTCCGTATTTATGATCAGAATGTATCGAATGAAATACTCGCGATAATCTTACAATGCCTCGCCGATAATTCAATAGTCACACCTATCGAATAAGATCCGACCCGACTTAAGACTACAAGGAAGATATTATGAGCTCTGTGAGTGTGTTAATGGAAGACTATTGTCTTGATATCGCTTTTACCTTAAAAGTGACACAATTAAAAAAATTAAGTTTTAAATTATTAATTAATCAAATAATATTGGCAAAAAAAAATGTTGTTTTTGTCACATTTTTGTTTTACAATCTAAAAAACCTTTTGAGTTGTGATAATTTCGACGAATTCTTCTAAGGGAGCTGATGATCCTATAATTTTGAAAAATCGACCTTTTTCTTAAAGATTTAAGAATAGATGCTTCTATCAGTCATAGCAGATTAGCGATAAGATTATTTTATTTTTTAAAAAATTTTGAATCTTCTTTTGCGTTTTTTTCGAAATCGTATTTTTAAGATAGATGTTTTCTCTAAAATTAATAATCCGATTGTGACTTCATTTTTTACAGAAATATTTTTAAAAAGATTATCTGTCGTCATAGCTATTACATCTCTTTACAAGAAAATTTTTACTTTTTGAATCATCCTCCTCTCCCCCCCCCCCTCCTAGAAATGTTACATCCGTCCAAAATCTTATCGCGGTGTTTTGCAAGAATTGTTTCAGAGTTTAATTCTTTTAATCAATCTCGTTAAAAATTTGCAGTTTTTTTATTTGTAGTTTAAATATTAATATGCCTATAAAATTAGTTAATTTTACGCAGTAGTTAATCTTTTTAAAAATTTTAAATTTGTGCTTATCTTAGACCTTATCAAGGTGGTTAAATTGGTTAGACTCCTTTCTTGTGACAATTTTAATGATTTTTTTTATGAAGTTAAATTAGATCACTTTTGATGATTGATAGAATAATAGAATTTATTCAATTTATTTATGGTATGATAATAACTTGAAAATCACGTTTTTGAGTTTCACTTATGAAGTAAAGAAGCGACATGTTTTCATATTATGAATTAAATTCTTATTTAAAATTTTCAAGTAAATTACAAACGTGACACGAATATGAGATCAACTCTCGAAATCCGTATGTGTCTTTGGCTATCTTTCTTATAAAATCTGTATTCTTCAATAAGGATCGATTACAAGTACGACATTACAGATGTCAAATCGACACTTGTATTTATTGATTAAAATGTATTACATCACGAAGATAATTTGAACTGAGTTCTCAGTACATATACGACTATAAATATAGTTCTCACAGCTTCAATGTAGCGGAAGACTGCGTGCGAGGGGGAGAAAACACGAACGCATCCCCCCCCCTCTCTCTCTCTCTCGCTCTCAGGAAGACTAAAGAATCTGAGCTGGAAGATCCTGAAACGCTTCGCGAGCGTCTCGACGCGCTCCACCCACTCCTCTGACATTTTAACAAACAGCGGCGCGCCCAGAGCGGATAATTATTTTTGCGGGCCGCGGAGACCCCGATTACCTCGCGTCTTCATTTATCCGGGGCCCTGTGCCTCCTCCATCCTATTTCTCTCCTCCGTTCTTACCACGCGCCTCCTCGCTCTTTCCCTCACCGTCGTACACAGCAACAGCGATTTTTCGTGCTGAAAGCTGCTGTCCTTTTGTGTCTTTTTTTTTTGCACGGGCCCGAGGGCTCCGCCACGTCCACGGTCGGAAAAGGGTGAGGGGCGTGGTAAAGCGCGCTCGGTGTTTTAAATCACCTCAAGATACACAAGAGTATGAACCATCTTTGTACTTGGAGTATTTCGACGCCTCCATCCCGCGTTATTCTATGGTACAGGTCCCTTCGTTGGTTCCTTAAATGATCAGTGCGCGCGCGCGCGCGCGCCGATGATATTGATTTTTCATCTTCGCTCTCTTGCTCGGTTAGAATTTATATACCTTTACCTGTACACGTTATCGAGCAACGGTCAATCGGCGCATTCGACCGTCCTCGATGGATCTGATAAGAAAATGAAATCGCGTCTTGGTTCTCGTACTTGGTAATGTCGTGTATAAAGGGGTGTTGCAAGATGTCGAGGGCGGGATAGCGCGATGTTATCATGTCTGATATCTCCAGGGGATTAATGTTAATGTATGAAGAGGTGCATGGTTTAAGACATACTTTCTATTACATTCTTCATTGATATTTGTAATAGAAGAAAGAAAAATAATTAAATAGGTTTCTCGTTTGATGATTTAGAATTCATGTGAAAGTGTAATACACATGTCTATTTAGGTTGTATCTAAAAACTTGAAATTTCAAAATCTTTTAAATTAAAAAGGAGAATAGAGGAGATAAAATTGAATAGAAATTTTAAATATTATTATAAAATAAGTTTTTTTCTGAAAAATAATTTTCTAAAATTTTTTTAAATCTTTACTTAAGAATTAGACTGCTTTCGAATTTGTAAACTTTATGTATCATACTCTTATTTTATTATTAAGTACATATAGTCAGACAGTTTGCAATACTCCACAATTGTCTGGCGAATTTACAATAATCGTCGCATAACAAAACATGTCCCATCCACTCTATTGCCATCTCGTCGCCTTACAACATTTCTCGTTCGCATAACAATTGACGCCGAGTACGCTCGTAACCGAGCTCGTTCAGTGTCCACTAGAAAAGCAGAAGAGCCGTAGGAGAAGAGGAAGATGAAGAGAAGAAGAGAAAGGGAAACCGAAGGAGGCGAGAAGTGATGGCTCGGGGAACGAAGGGCAAGGGAGCAGAAAACCAATATGAAATTACCCTCGCGCGAGTGAGCGCCAAATTGCAGGTAATAAAGAGGGCCGATAAACAAATGAAGCAACGAGAGGCGCGAGGTGCGGCTTCTCCTCGACGAGAACAAGAACAAAAGGAGAAAGATCGTCGGACAAAGTGGCTGAGTGGGAGAGAACCGAGGAAGGGAGAAAGGGAACGACGAAAGAGCTCATCTTATGCGTAAAACAAATACTCTTCGGACAACGAGCGGCCGATGGCGAACGAGCGAACGATGGGCAAAAACGTGCCGCACGAAAAACGCGAGTAACTTTTTCCACTCGTCGATTTACGATCATTCTCATTTTAGCTCCGAGGCGAAGTTAAATGCTTGTTTCATTGAAATATTACGGAATAAATATTACGAAAATTTATAGCCAAATTATGAAATTTCTCGATTCTCCATTATCCTCGATATTTTATTTCTGCTTATTTATTCCTTCCTTATTAAAAATTTTTTAAGAATTTTTAATATAATTTTTTTTAATTTTGTGAATTTCGGAATGGTTTAAATTTTTTGAATAATTTTATAATTTTTTTAGAAAATATCTTCAATATTTTATACAAATTAGAACATACTTATCAAAAGTGCCGAGAAAGTCTAGATCTTTTCTGGAATTCTTCGTGTATGTAAAGTTTGAAATATTCTAATATTTCTCATTCTAATTTCTGATAAAATCTTATAAAATCTGAAAGAAGATATTTTTTTTAGAAATTAGAATGAAAAATCTTAGAAATTTTAAAATATTTCAGAATCCATATATATGAAAAATTCTAAGAAAATATAAATACAAGATTCTCAATATTTTTGAAAAATGTTCCATTTCGTATAAAAATTCTATGAAAAATTTTTACCAAGGTTATCTACACTTTATTCTTATAAATTAGACTGTTGCTTATTTTGTGACATTTGTTCGACGTTTCTCTGCATCTTGCATAACGTCTCATTATAAGCTCACTGCATCGCGTGTCAACACACAATAATCTGCTACGATCGGCTAACTATCGTTGAGTTGAGCGTCACACCGATTATTAAGCGGGGAAGATGATGTTCTTGGATGAGACATGTTAATTCAGTGAACAGACATAACTATAGTGCAATCCCAGCACCGTATAATTAATCAGCGAAACAAATGTTCGTGTAATGCGCATAATTGAATCTTTATTGCATGTTTAATGGATTTCCATTTATTTTCGTCACGCACCAATAAATTCGCGATTATTGGCCGACCAAAGGCGGAAAGGTACCTCGCTTCTGTGGTAAACATTACTTCGTAAAGAAAAAAAAAGGAGAATTATTACGGAAATTAATACACATATATATAATACATGAGAAATATGTTCGTTCCAGACTGTGCAGTGCCGATAACAATAATTTGAGACATCTCTCTGACTAAATATAGCACGTAGGAAGAGGCGGAGCGTCGCATCTGTCACGTGACAGTGGTCAAATGAAGGGCTGTCTGCGGCAATGACAGAAGTTGTTACGCTATAATTTCGCGTTGTAGGCTGTAGCGTGCAACGAGTAATAACGAAGTTTTTCGCGCTGTTACATGGTCGCCACTGTCGTGTTTGCAAATGGCGTCGCAAAGCGAAAGTCAGATTAATTACGGATCATTACCGAATGCCTCCTTCCTTCGATGAGTATCATACGAGAAATGTCAATTCAATGTTCGATATGCATTTGAGCCTTTTTTTATGCTCTTCACTATAACATTATCGCTAAAATGTTCCAGAATATCGAATGCTGTTCAAATTATGAATATTAGAACGTAAATAAAAAAAAAAGAGATAGGTTTAACTAATAATAGTATTCTTATTATAGAAAACAGAGTTCGACTATGCATAAAAAATAATTTTATATAAATTTAAATGTAAAATGTTTGAAATGAATGTGTATGTAAAATGTGTGTGTGTGTGTGTGTGTGTGTGTGTATGTGTGTGTATTTAATATGTATATGTTCCCGCTACACTTTGATTGTTATGTCAATCAAAAGGAATCATGGTAATAATCAGCTTCTTCTTCTATAGGGACTATGTTTAATTTTTAAGTTAGATAGATGAAATGACTCAAGTGACCATAACTTCCTCTCAAGTATAATTTTCTTTAAAATCTTGTTTTAGAAAAGGAAAAATAATATTGCCCAAAAGTCTTAAAATTGATTATTTTTATATTATTCTATCTCATAAAGGAACGTAAATTTAATATCATAATATCCCAATAAACACAAAATATCACATTTATATAACGTTATGATGTTATGTAATGTCATATTCTGCATTTACTAGGATAACATACTAGTTAAAAATATAATTATAAAATTAAAATTTGTTAAATTAATTAATTTAATGTTCTGAACATTCCATTACCAACTCGTGTATTGTTAAATCATCTACTTATTAAAGATAACGCCGAAGGAGATTATGGAACTCTGATCGATATTGAGAATTAATAGCATTTGATAAAAAGCAGATCGGTGACGGTCTCAGACATAGGGTCGCCGCTTACGCCTTAATTAATGAATCGTAATTACGGTCTATGCGGCACGCGATCCTCGTGCAGGACGGTATTCCACCAGCCGGTCGGCAGCGTTCATCGGTCCGTGGCTTTCGTCGGACCCGCGATTTCATGCCAAGATGGCCGCTCGACGTACGGCCCTCTTGCTCTACCAACCGCGGTGGGGGTAATGACGCTCATCACCCGACAGTGTTTTGCTATACCAACATCGAGCCTCGAGATCATGAGATCGACGGAGAGGGCTCGACGGGCCCCAACCGGCTGTGCAAGCGAGAAGCAGAAGAGATCTGATCTCATCTGCGATAGGGAGACTTCATGTCCTCCCGCCTCCTCACCATCGCCCCTGTTCCCTCCACGGCGAATCTCCACCACCTTCGAATCCACCTCCTTCCGCACCCTCTTCGTCTTCCCTACGTCTCTCGCCTTCCTTCCATTGCGCGCCCTTCCTACCTGTTCCTCCTCTTCATCGTCTCCCTTGTCTTCCCTTGTTGTTCACGAGCCTCCTCGTGCGCTGAATTTATCCCCCCAGCTAAATATCGCGTTCGCCTCCCGATATCGCCCTCTTCATCTCGATTTTGCTTCTCTCCACCTCCAATCATCGTTCTTTCCGCGTCCAATCGCGTTTTTTCCTTTTCTTTATCATTTATTCCGATTCTTTTAATTCATTTCGTGCCATTGATCCTCAACATCATCGGAATCGTGCTTCTTCAAATCCCTGCTTAACCTTTTTTTTGCTTTTCTCCATTTTTTTTACATTCCTACCATTCTAGATAAACTACTACATGAATTAACTGCCATCTCCAACTATTTTCTTCACTTGTAATCTTTCTGTTTTCTTGTTCGTGTCTTCCTCTTGTTTCCTTATGGATTCATTATATTTACTCTTCTTTCACGATCGGACCACTTTCCCTGATATCCACTTTCAATCCTTCACTGTAAGTAATCCTCTTCTGCCCTGCTCATATATATCTCCTCCGCTTCGCCTACTTCCTCATCCTTCGCCGAAGGATTTCTCCTCCGGTTCCGGCGCGATGGTAACTTACGCGGGTCGTTACGACGCACAGCGCCGTGACGTCGTCGCCTAGAGAAGGAGATCGATAATATGAGCCTTCGAAGGGACGGAAACAGGACGAAGAAGATCGATGAGTGCCTAGCTAATAGAGGCTCAACGATGGATAGTTGCGTGCGCAAACGCACCCTTGCTTTCATTTTGCCATAGCACTATTTGCATGAATTACATGATCATCACCGCATGATTTATTGGGGCTGCAGCAATCAAGTGTGGAAATACAGCCAGCTTCGAAGCGTAGAACATAGAGCATGTGTTTTGAAGTTTCTTTAACCTTTGCATTGAGATCGACGCGCAAGCTTCGTAAAGAGTTAAAAAGTAAAAATTAATTATCTCCTAGTTTTTAGACACGTTGGTAGCTAATTTTAATTGTATAAATTAATATTATTTGTAAATTAACTAATTATAAACTATATTTTAGATACGTATATTATACTTATTATACAGCACAGACCTCCAAGGGACATCCTAAAGACGCCCAGAGAATTCTCTGATCATCCCAAAGACGTTCCCAGGATTTCTCGAATAACGTATACTATGAGGAGATAGATGTAATTGGCTAGATATTCCTTCACTTGGATTTCTTGAATCATGATTTGATCTTCTCGATTACGATTTAATACAAAAAATTAAACTTTTTCAATTCGATATTAGAACAAAGGTGTGAATCGTTTGCTCGATGTGCGCAGAGGAGAAATTGTATAGAGAAACTGAAGCGAGTATTCTTCCGTATTCGCGAGGCCTCGATAGGTGTAATAATATCCTCCTTCCCCGCTTGATTGATACGATATGAAACTTTATACTTTGCCACAGGCGCAGCATAAAGCAGCAGCGCGCCCGAGCGGTATCAACTCAATCAGTATCTGTGTTCCTGGATTACATTAACTCGCGAGTAATATAATTACAACAAAGGGGGAACAAAGAAGTATCGCAGCGCCGACGGGCACGCTGTTTGAATGCGCGTAATAGCAACGTTCTGCGTTACGTACAGCGCCACAGGAGCCATCCGGAGAAGATGCGCGAGTTATCTTTCCAGGTTGGACTAATCGATATGATTCCGATAATCCCTCCTACGGATTTTCTTAACGACCGAGATCAAGTAAAATGACAAAATATAGAAATACTTTTTTGTAATATTTGTCACTTTATTTTGAACGTGAAGTGCTTAGAATAGTGTCTAAGATTATAATTGTGACACTGACTTGACACGTATTGATGTTCGTGTCTTGATTCTTTTTGTCGTACCTTTTTTTTCTCTTAATGTACACACAAAAAAAAGAAGGCAATAGTCGCGAACGTTGAAAAACGTCAAGTCAAATTTTGAACTGGTCTAGTTTCCATCAAACCTTCCACTTCAGTGCAGATAAAATTTAGTGCACCTGTATCCATTAAAAGTGAAAACTTGTGGATCAAAGCAGGAGTGAAATAAGCGCATAATCAAATGCATTTCCAACAATTTAAATTTGGTTCTATTCTGTAGATGGAAACTAAAGCACATATTTAGAAAATAGAAAAATGTAATAAAGAAACAAAAAGAAAGTTTCTCGAAGTGCTGCTGAAATAGACGATCTAATTCAAGCGAAATGAATATAGAAGCGTTTATCGAGTGGATTATCGAGGGGCATACCGCGGCGCGATGCGGACACACCGTCCAACAGAAAACAAAGGAGCATCGGCGGAATGATGCACGAGGTGTGTTTAGGCGCGTGATAGTGACGTGCTGCAACGACGTGCATCGCGCCACGGGAGCCGTTCGTAGCTCGTGCGTCTCCATCCCGCCGCCGACACCGGCGTAGGAGATCGCCGGGCATCTTCCTTAGCCTAACGAGAAACCGGGGATAGAGCCGTCAAAACCGCAGGGGGGCCGCGCTGCTTCGCCGACCCCCCGTCGCTCGCCATCTTGGCTTTTATTAACGAGATAGAGGAGGAGAGAAGTTCTTGTGCGGGAGGAAGACGAGTTTTGTCCCCCTTCCTCTCAATCTCTCTCTCTCTTTCTCTCTCTCTCTCTTTTTCTCTGTTCCCCTGTACTGCACCTAGGGCACAGGAACTCACTCTGGTGAGACGGAATTGATTAGAGCTACGGCTGGTTAATGACTCGTTCAGCTACCTTGCCACCTTCACAAACCACCATCGTCCCGCACCCCTTCATATACCACTTCACATTAAATCGCATTACGCCGCGTAATGTGTCTTATTGTCGACACACGTATGTAGTGTGGGATAAATCGCTGGCGCAAACTTCTCTCAGTCATCCCCGTGAAATATTTTCAAATTATTATTATGCCCTTATAGAAATCCAATTTAATACTGGCCAATTTAATACTAAAAATTATTTATTTTGAGTATTAAAAACCAAACAATGTTTTTATTACTTAAAATATTAGTCAAAATAAGTAATTAATCAATAATTAATTACCTTTTAATATTAAATTTCTATAAGAGTGAAAGTTAAATATATATTTCAATCAGTATTATTTGTTCTTCCGTATTTCGCGCCAAATTGATAAACGGAGCCTGCTAATACTTTGTATTATGATAAAATCATATGTCACAATTTGATATAATTTAATTTTATATTATAAGTGATGGAGTCTCGTTAGCTCGAAAAAGGACAATAACAATGGTCATTCAATTTATGCCTTGTAGACGTTAAGTGGATAACCGTGAACTTTATTGTCACGCATCAATAATTCCAGCACCGACGTTATTATTCACAGAAATGGCGAAACGGCGATCTCATGCATCATTCTGCTCGTTCGCGACTTTATGGCGTGACAAAAATTACAACTTCCGGATGCGCAAAGTTGCGTGTTTTTTAACGCGCTCGGGGTGTCAGCTGTATGCATACGGCATAACGAGCCGTGCATATGTAAAATAATACGTTAATTTCGCGTTCTCAAATACGACAAATGCCGCAATTTCGTCGGTTTCTTGTCGGCTCTTGTAACACGCCTGTAACATTTTTGTGATGGTTTGACGTGGGACATCCTCCAATCACGCCCATCCGATCCACTTGTCCTTTCCGCTAAATACTTTCGCGGACATATTTCATACACGTTCCAACAAGTTAATGCCACGTTATTTTTTATCATTCAAAATTTCAAAGAGCTGCATTCGTGTCAATTCGCGAAAAAAAAGGGCTTTCTAAAGTCGGAAACCATTTACTTCAATGATTGTTAGAAATGTTATATTTTGAATTGTTTGAATATTTCAACAAGGCGCTTATTTATCTATTTATATATTTTTTAAAACTTTGAGAATTATTATAAGTGGAAAATGGATACATGTTCAAAATTGAAAATTAGAGTATCACATTTAAAAGTGGAAACATTTCTGAATGTTAATAAAAGATACGAAACATATTCCAATATTTATGTAGGTGTAATGATTAAAAGAAATAGCATTCAATGCATACTGGGATTATTGGTACATATGTACTAAATATGATCTAACCTATAAGTACATGTTTCCTATTTAAAAATTATAAGTTTATCGATATATTAACGTGTTCATTGACATATATGAATACACAAAGAATTATTTTTTCCAAACAATGGACTTATCTACTTATCTATTTATTGATGTTTAGCAGATAATTTAGAATTTATAATCTGGAATAACAAAGATAGCAAAAATAATCGATGTGTGTACACTTAGTATATCTAATAGGTTGGCCATATTGTTTCTATCTTACAAAGAATTTTCTCTTTGATTATAAACAGAACGTTGTCACAAAAATATAAATATATAATGTTTTAAACTATCTTTAAGTACAGAACTAAAATAACACGAGTTATTGAAATTAATAACCATCTTTTAATAGTGTTGTAGAAAGCAATTACTTACCTACGAAATATTACATCACTATTATATCATAACATTGCATTTTGTATTTTGCTTTACTGACGACAACAGAATGAACAAATTGAGCAATAAACTGATGTAATCCAGTCAGACGGATAATCTGCGCGAACTATTACTGCTATCTGTTGAATTAATCGTGTAATTATTTACAAACAGCGAATAGGACGTTTTGAGTACACGCCCATATTGGATCCGGTTATCATACATATAATTAAATTTAGAAAAAGCTTAAAAAATATTAAACTATAGTAACGAGAAACTTTAATAGGTTTCAAGGGTCGCATATCGCACATTTACTATAACGGCATAACTCAAAAAACATAGTTTTTTTAGAAAATGAGTTTTGAATCATTATTTTGTAACATTAATTTCAAAGTGCAATTTTGATGTAATAACTATTTATAGAAGAATAAAAGTAGATATGTTCTTTTAAAGTATGATTTTTTTTTTCTTTATGATTCCGTATTTTCTCTAAGCAATTAAAAAATGTCAATTTTTGAGTTATATCTTTGTAAATAAACGATATGTTTCTTGTTAGAAAAAATTATGTTTCTGTTACGGGTTAAATCTGAGCTTTATACATAAATGTATTAAAATTTTAAAGACGTTTAGATTTTAAGACGTATTACATTTAATTCTTTATTTTTCTCTGAATTTATTTTTAATTATTGCACATCATTCAATATAACATTTAAACCTCATTGCGAAATCTTTCCTTTCCTTGAATCAAAGCGAGTAAAAATTATTTTGCCGTTCTTCGAAGTCTACTTCGTTTTTCAAATCAGTATCATTTAGTCTGGCGTCAGGGAAGTTATCCATTTGCGCGCCAACAAGAGTAGCATCGTTTTCTTCTTCTTCTTCTTCTATCTCGCATACGCTTAAATTTCTAATGCGACCCAATCCGTGCTTGCCAGAAGGTGGATTTGAGCACAACGATCGTTCCAGGATACCGCGGCCGTTAGCGACGTCAATGGAGCGTAGTGCTCGTAAGTGCCCACTTACGCGCGTGGATCCTGACGAGCGGCCGTCGCTACGAGTTTAATCCTACCATCGTTATTGCCCGTCGCCTGCCCCTCGGGATCGTCGTCGTAGTCGTTACGATGACAGCGAGTTGCTCGCGAGAGAGAGAAAGAGAGAGAGAGGACGCCGGAAACACGAGAAGAGTTCGCCGCGGCGTCATCGTGGGCGTCGTGCCGAGGCGTCGCTTTAACGGGTCGCATAAATTCTTCCTGAGAACGCGAGCGTTCTCTTCAGTTTACATGCAATGAAATTCCTATTCCAAAACTTGCTGTCTCTTCACTGTAATTAAGTTTTATTTAATTTTAGTTGTAAAGCTGAACTTTAAATTATGAGAACTTCAAATAAAAAGTAATTTTAACTTAATTATGTTTAAAATCACTTATTTGACTCTGCATAATAATATATAATTAAATTAATAATGTAAAGTTATATTTAATTTGGGTTATCTTTAATTATTTAGGTCGCCTATATATAGATGCTCACATTCAATATAATATAACTAAAACGGATGGACTTAAACAATTTAACTCAAGAAAATGTATTTTGTTTTTATTCAAATTTTATTTATTAAGTGCACACAACACACATACATGGATTGATTTTTTTACGTTTTGGCACACATGGAAATTAAAGATAACTAAATGTTTAACTCAAGGGATTAGGTTGTCATTGCTCCTTTGATGTCTAATAGTATAATAATATCTCAGTGTGATAGTATTTAAAATAGAATGTTCATTTTTAGAAAAGAAATTAGAAAGTCTACTTCACATCTTTTAGTCAAGTTCATTAATTCCTCCAAAATCAACGTCGGCTTCTTTTCGGCAGCGATAACGCAACGTCAGTATGAATCCCACTTAACTCGTTAGGATGACGGCGAACGCGGCTCGGCCGTAAGCCGGCGGTTTTATTGTACGACGCCGAAAAGAGCAAAAGGACATTTATCTCCCTTGACACCGTGTTTATTAAAAATAATGACGTGGGTAGGATGGCCGAATTAACGGGGATCGACTACAGTTGCACAAATCTACCCTTCACTTCTTTTACATTCATACAGAATGTCTCAGAAGTCCCGGACTTCTCTCCAAATCGGTCAGGTCAGGTGGAAGGTCTTATTAAAATTAAGTGTCGGTGATTTTGTGAGAGAAACACCGCAGGCCGTACTGTATAATTTGCAGTTTATTAAAGAGAAAAAAATATTGAGATGAGACCATTTTCTTCAATTATGTTACTATATTGTTAAAGTAAGGTACTATTTTCTTCTATTACCTCCTTCTTTCTTTTAGTACTCCCTTGTGTCTATCAATTAATTATATTTATTACTTAGCTGATACGAAACGCATGTTTATAGTAAACAGCCGAGGATGTGTACTCCCATCGATTATCATCAACGACACCATGTCCGCGAAAATGTCAGTAATCGATAATTATCGATGCTTCGCTGGCATAATAATCAAACACTTTTGTCTCGTTAATCATAGTGATTCTCGCTGTAATACCCATGCAGACGAATAGATGCAACCGCAAATCTCAGGGTTCCATTACAGGCACGTTGTTAAAGTTCAAGGACTTCTTCATTAAATCCTAGATATTCCGCCCATCATCGATGGCGATGATCCTCATCCTATTGAGGATAAACGCGAAATTTTCCATTCCTGCCGGTCATAGAGCCGAAGGTCAGCTTCAGTAACTTATCATTATATTAGAATTGTCGTGAACATTAGATATGCAAATCGAATCGCGATCTTTACTGCACGATCTTTGAACAAGATAGATTATGCGATTCAATGGAAGGAATTTATTCCAATAGAAATATTAGTTAACAACGCAAAAACTAGCTATGGCTGTGTTCAGTAGAGAAGCAACTTTGCAATTGTTGCTAAATTCTTTAATATGATTAGTTTAGAAATTTAATGAAAAGCTAACGGCTAGGCCAATCACATTAAAGAATTTTACTACAGTTCCAAAATTATTTTCTCTGCTGAAAACTGCCTATTTTTTAGTAATATTTTGAAATTTTTATGAAAAACAAAAAAGAAACATTTTATAACTATATTTTCCAGATATTCTTGTAAAAAATATTTTAAGATACTGAGACTAGAAATTAATTAAATATTCTGTCCTTGAAATATTTTGTGACTGCACAGAAAGAGCGATCTTACTGAAATATCTAAAAAATTAAGTAGATAGACCTGAAAATAATTTTGTTGAATTGTCAAATTAATTACGTAGAAAACACAAGAATGAGCAATGTTGCAAGAAATTTTTGACACTTTAGCAACTATATAGTTTGAACGTCTTACGTAATTATTTTGATAGTTCAATAAAATTGTTTTCAGATCTGTATCTAGGTAAATTTTTTAGTTATTTCAACAAAACCATCCTTTCTGTATGATTTATAAATGATATTATATATATTTAAAGTTTTTTTGGACAGTTATATTTATCAAAAACGGTTCCTTGGGATGTTTTGATAAAATTATTTTAATATTTAAACTGTCTGATCCCGAGGAGCCAAAGAAGGAAAAGAAGCCTCTCTTAGGACAGGTAGAACGCCTTCTGGATCCAGATGTCTTCGTCGAGATACGAGTTCCACGAAGTAGTTTCAGATGGTCCAAAACCCGGAGACCCACTGTGACAGACCCGAATGCGTTATGCGATCTTATCCCATAGCAAGATCTTGCTGGTACCGTTGCCACTATGGTCTCTTTAGGGACGTGTTCAGCGAGCAAATTACCTTTTGTTTTGAAAACTTAACGGTTTTCGTGAACGTTACGATACATTCCGATAGGCGACTCGTGACGCCTCGTGAAGATGCCGTCGACACCAAAAAACAGCTTATTCGCGAATATTTGTGTCCCTACAACGTGGCGACTAATAGATATAAAAGCTCCGAAAGATATTCAAAAAATTAGGAAGTTACGTAAACTACATGTGTATAAAAAAATTACAATACAATATGATTGTTTAATAATTATCTATCTGATTATCCATTTACCAAGTTGCACCATCCTTTACAGAAATCTGATGCTGACTAATTTAATACTAAAAGACTAAAGACCTAAAATTATCTTATTTTAAGTATTAAGTACCGTTGTTCAGTACTTTTAGTTTTCTATATAAGTTATTAATTACTGTCTTTCAATAATAAATTGTCCAGTATTAGATTTCTGTAAGGGATTATACTAGATAAAGATGAGTATGATACATTATACATGAAAAGCAAATAACCGTGTATGCTTCATTTAGTAATTAATCGCTCTAATGACACCATTCGCAAGAGTAAACGCACGATACTTCGGAGCCAGGACGTTCCTTATCAGATGCCATTATTCTCGTTGTTTTTTCTCGACGTTCATGTCATGATTACGATAGAACTAAACGAGGCTGCCGGTGGATGATCGCGCAGGTGATTCTTTCTATCCTCGCGGGAAACGATCGAAGGCTATCCCGGTTGGCAGACACGAATGAACGTATGCGTCGGCAACAAATGGTCCTGCCGCCACAGATCGCTATCGGCGAACTCTCGTGGATATATTTATACGGGTCTCAAGCTGGTAATGTACCCGAAGAAGAACTCACGTGGAGGACTCGTCTTGGACGATCGTCCCGACCGCGCCAGGACATCGCGTGACGTCCGATTACTCGTGATTCTGATTCCCGCGCCTTGGATCGGGTTACTACGATACTCGAGATTCTCTCGTTCGAATGTCCCGAATGTCCTTGGCAGAACGTAGACATCTTACTTCAACGATGGGACCGAATATATGGGACCGAGGATATCGAAAGTCCATATATAGGTTGTTAAGAACTCTAGAATTATGCCTTACGTGTAACACACAGTTTATATATATATATATATATATATATATATATATATATATATACGAATCCCAAACAATTTTGATTCTTTAAACATGCTTTAAACATCTCCTAATATATTCTTACTGTCTTTAACTGAATCAGTCAAAATTTTATCAAATAACCGATTCTTGCGAATGTAATCAAAATAACTAAATAATATTTATTATTATAACACACCCGATTATCACTTTTTACTCTTTTTTATCCTCGTATATATTTCTTTTACTGTTTCAATTTTTGAGAGTACTAATATTTCATTTATTATTTATTATTTCATTTATTATTAGCTTTCTCCCGTTTGTCTTAACTCTCAGATTTCCTGTACTATAATGCTCCTCTATTGTGATACCCGCGGACATTTTAAAAATTGTAGTTGGATTAAAAAAGTTTGTTACAAATCCGTTAGAGACGATATCTTCGAGAGCAACTTCATATATCTCCGATTAAAGGTAGTGCAGCAGAAACGCGTGCTGATCATTTATTTAGAATCGATCACGTAGCGGTGTAGCGATAGTCATGTCGGAGCAGATAAGTTAATTCCATGGCGCATCTTGGGATCGATCGCGAACGAGTGAGAGCGTAGATGCAGGAACGGGAGGGCGAGATTGACTTCGTTATACATACTTTGAGGAAGACAGCAGCTCGAGGGAGAGGAGCGATTTTATCGGCGACGTTCCGTCTGCGCACAGTAGGCGCATGTAGTACGAGCGCGCAACAACGCGTGATACTAGGTCTAGTCGGTTGATAAGCCCAAGCGAGCATCGCTAATTATTTATCCGCGGCAGAGAGTGGTCCGCGAGCGGCGCGGCGCGCAGTAAGGTCATTGGCAGGACCTAAAGCCGAACAAAAAGACGCCACGCACGAGGGAGAAGACGTCTCACTCGAGGCGCACCGTGAAAGACATCACGGAGAAAGAGTTGAACGAGGAAAGAAGAGAAGGGAAGCATGGACCGATACGGAGGAGGCTGGAAAGGGAGAGGCGCGAGTGGTATAATCGTGATAAGCAGGTGATAGATGCTCCTCAGGGCTCGCGCTGCTGTTGCTCGCCGCAGACAATGGCTATTTGTTTCTGCCTCGACGAAGAAACCCGACGTCTCTCCCTCTCCTTCCACCATTTCTTCTTTTCTCTCTTTATCTTCTTCTTCTTCTATTCGATCGTCGTCGTCGTCGTCGTCATCGTTGTCTTCCGATGGTCCATTCGCGGTCTCAAGGGCTTCACCTCCACGCTCGGACGTTTCATTCCAGACGGACGAAACAGTCTCCGCGACCAGTGCATCGGCTAAATCACATCGACAGATAATCACAACTTAATTTGCCCCCCGCGGGGACGTCCTGGTAGCCTCCATATAGCCAAATCCGGCCGAGTCACCGCTCGGCGCGGCGTCGCTCAAACACGGGCGCCGGTCCGCGAGCTTGTTTGTGTTCCTGCTATCCCGTGCATCCCGAGGAATCCGTGTGCCACGGGAGCTTCGTGGGCTATTCATTGTATGCAGATGTAGCGAGCAAGATGCAGCTTGCTAGGCGAGACCGCGGCGGGATCGAGGCCGCGATAAAACCCCCGCGGCGTTAAACGGCGTTACAGGAGGTGAATTTAAAAGTACCCGCATAGTGCATATCCGTTCGACACCGCATCCTTCGGTTTCCTCCCCCATGTGCCCCACATTATCCTGTACCAAGGACATGAATAGACGCCTCTCACCTTCGGCCACTTAACTCTCACACAAAGACTAAAGCTTAAAATCTTCTCTTTTATAAAGAGCGGTTTAAACTTTATAAGAAGTATCAGAAATAAAATAAGCTCCTTAATTTCAATTTTTACCATATCTACATCCTGTCTGATGAGCATCCGCGCGTAATGCAGCGGCGTAACCCGCGCGCTTATTCACACGCGCGTCAAGGTGAAGTCATCTTATTTCTCGCAATAGTATATCGTTACGTCACGACGATCGGCACGCTCGCGCCGAAGGGCGCGCTGGTTAACGATGGTTAACGAGTCGGCCGAGTCATCGCTTCATTAACGCGGCCCCGAACTGCCCGCGCGTCATTAATCATTCGCGATGCCCGGCATTGTAAATCCGATGCGCGGGTCTACGATGCTTGAACGAACAGCTACGACAATCGGCCACCGAGATCATCGGCACCTCTTCTTCGTCGGCGGTGGCGGCGGTGGCGGCGGCGACGACGACGTGGAGAACGGCCGATTCCGCCGCGTTGAGATGATTAGGACGAAGAAGCGAGAGGAGCGTGACCGTGAATCGGCGGCAAATGAATTTTAATGACGACTGAGGCCTCGATTGAGCGCGCGCGCCCGCTTCCATTCGCGGTGATTGATATATCAATGGGATTACTTGTAAAAGGGGCCACTGTAAACTGCTGGAACACGGATAAAAGTGTTCGGTACTCAGCTCCCATGTATTGTATGCACATACACATACATACGCATACGCGCACGCGCGTGTATACATATATTGGAGATTATATTTACATATATATAAGTACAAGTAATGAGAAAAAATTATTTTATAATGTCCCATAGAGCACAGAAGTGAATATTGCTGCAATATTACTATAATATTGTTGAAATGATCTATGCTGTATGAGATTGTATATAAGATAAATTTTATATTTTAAGGTAAATGTCCAATAACTCAATGTGTATATTGTGATTAAAAAATCAACAATATATTTGTAATTATTGAGATATCTGTAATAATGATAACAGCAAAAAGAAGTTGTATTTTGTATGAAGACTATTTTGTATCAAAATAAGTAATAGAAACATATAATTTTAATTGTGAATATTTATACGAAAAAAATTGTTTCCAAATTTCGCTAGAACAGTCATGTTTTTATTTACCTTCTATCTTGATTAAGATAGTACATAGTATCTACAATTTCAATTTTTTAAAATATTGTACTGTATTTAATCTAAACAATTAATTTTGTTTGTTATTGTAGGAAATTGAAAATTTAAAAAATTTATTTTATTAGAAATTTAATTACTGATACAATCAATATGATATGAAATGTCAATGAATCTACATATTTTTTTAGATTTATATGACAGTATCTTTCGATCACCCGACGAAATAAAATTTGTGGATTTTAACTTGTATTATATTACTAATTAATAATCAATTAATAGTATAGAACTGATCATATATTTTTATTAGTTTCATTATTGAGACATTTTCCTTATAACTTTTAAATAACTTTTAAAATAAGTTAAGCAGTAGATATATCATTGTAATGTGATAAGAACAACGCATAGCATGTCGCTAGTGATTCTCGATAAACTTATTTACAGCGATAATTATGTTTGTTCTTTCTGTAAACCTCAAAAATAACAAGCTTAGTTCTACTCCGTAGATCAATCACACAATACTCATTACGTATCATTGCGCCTATCTACATCCATATCAGTGGCAAAATAACTGTACGATGTAATAAGCATCCCGACTTTATGCGCGCATTCAGTTAAGTCGCAGGAACATCACATTTTAGATTGTTTTTCGTGCGTTTTCGAGACATATATTTGCATGAAAGCGCGTGGAACAGCCGAGGAATATAAAGCTGGCGACCGATTATTTCACAGATATATGTATGAGAAACGTGATATGTCGTCGACTCGTTATCATGGAACAAGTTCCAGGAAGATTAGAGAGGCTAATTAATAAAGCGGGATTATCCGTGTTACATCTCCATGGTATTAGCCGACCGAATGTTTTCTCGCTCTCTTTACCTCTCTCTTTCTTTCTCTCATTTCAAAGAATCCGATATCTCGATGGCCGATCGAGCTTTAATAAAGTTCTCCATCTGTCGGATCCTGGAATTCGGTAAGAAAAGGGATCCGACTTCACGACTGAGAACCCGCGAAGAGTGGAAAGGAATGGAAAGAAATGCCCGTGCGAGATAATATAAGGGCGATAAGTAGTTGCAAATACATATATCCGAAAGGTACACGTGCAGAAATTTTGCGCGTGTTGCATTATCACGCATCGGTGAAGATATCATGCGCGCGCGTGAATTATCTCGAAAAAGCACTACGGGTACATTGAATCCTAATTTCATAATCGCGTTTTTGCTTCATTCGTGGTGCTCGCGATAAGAAAAATTAAACGACCATTTTGTAACACGTTTGTTAAACTAAATCCTTTAAAAATTTCTTCTGCATACTGTAGATATAATCTTCCATCATTAAAATATTCTTAGCGCAAATAAGTTGAAAATCAGTAGGTAGAAAATTGATAAGTAAAATGTCGAATACGATCGAGAGTATTTTGATGTCTAATATATTTCCTATTTATGTAAATTTTTAATACATTTTCCAGTTCTATAAACTTACACCAATTGCTGCCAGACTTGAAACATAGTCATAAACTGAAACTGGAATAGCAATATCATAAACTGAATTGATGATTGTAATTTACTAATGATATTAATAAATATCTTATGATACTTATTAAAAGTGTAATAAAATAACTGTAAAAAGCGTTAAATAAAAGTGTAAAAAATACGTAAAATATCTTGTATATTATTAATAGAAGTATATATATAAGATTGTTCAATACATTTTAATCTTTCTCTTGCAAGTTTTAATTAAAACTGTAAATAATTTATGCAAAATGTTCTTACACTTTTAAGAAAGACTTTTAAAATAATTTATTTACAAAATATTGTTAGACTTGCAAGGATTAAAATGTATTGAACAATCATGTGTACTTTCATATTATAATAACATACATAGATTTTTTTACTCATTAATTTCCTCTCTCTCTCTCTCTTTCTCTTTCTTACTCTTGTCTGTTATATCTTTAAATGTTTATATATTATTTTTTTATTATTATATTCTTATCTTTGCGTTCATCTCTCTTCCCGCTCGTTTCTCGCAACGTATAATTAACTACAACTTTTAATTTGAGTAATCTCCTTTGTTTTTTCCTTTTTCCGTCGAAATTCTTGCGTTTCTGTTCGGAAATGGGAAGGGAAACAAAAAAATATGTGGATATTGCATCAATTGAGAGCCACTGATTACATGGAGGCACATGACGACTCTATCAGGCCCCAGGCACCGCTTTAGAGTAACCTGCAGTGCGCACACGTATATATCCGTGAACCCATGCGACTTACCAAGGAGCTTAATACACGAATGGACGTCGAGTCGCGTGTACACACGTGCGTTCGTGTGCACGCGACATCGGGCAAGATTATTTCGCGGTATACCGCGAGATCATTCAATAGCATTCCGCACATACGTATCGATTGGACTCAAGCGGTTTCCGCAATTATCGGTTGTGTCCACGAACGTGCACACGCACGCGTGTAATCTCGCGGTTCTCAATTCCGATTCGCAAATCTGACCGCAATCCGCGCCTACCAAGTGTTCGACGGTCTAGATAAATATCGGTGGCATATAAATAAAAACTCATTAATTTCGTTAAATGTTTCGAATTTACATCATGCATATTTTATTCAAATATTGTAAATATTCTAAAAAATATGGAGTCG
Organism: Acromyrmex echinatior; assembly: GCF_024713525.1. Lineage (NCBI taxonomy): Eukaryota > Metazoa > Arthropoda > Insecta > Hymenoptera > Formicidae > Acromyrmex > Acromyrmex echinatior. The sequence goes on from NC_141852.1 coordinate 23,086,129, forward strand.
GATTTATCACCAGTATTAAATAAAATTCTCATTGTATCGTTGATATAAATACCAACATAATATGGATTTAATTACTCCATGATCGAGGTTTTTTACTATAATTTAATAACAAATTGTAACTAACTTTTAAATTACTGTTAGCTGATGTTTCTCTGAGTTCACTTTGACTTCTTGATGGAGACTAACACGTATGTGTACGTATAATCTTTTTCAAGAATTTTATAGTATCTTTCACTATTACTTGTTTTCTATAATTTATTTTAATATATTTTCAATACATTCGAGATATCGTATAAAATAATCTCTTTGGCCTTCAAAAGACCTCTTAAAAAACATAAATATGGATTCAACACTAGGAAGTTTAAATCGTGCTGTAAAATCTACAACGACTCTGCAATGATATAATGTTAATTATCATATATCAATATTATAATATTAGTTTTTATATATTTAAAGAGAATTATATAAACATCGCATAGTGTTAAATCCTATATTTTTTATAGTGATATATATATATATATCTCAATTAATAATAACTATTATAATTTCCTATTCATCAACTGTTATACGTGCAATTCATGTGTTATATTACAATTATATTATTGAATGGGAAATGATAACTAACAGTTATATTATTATTAGTCGATGTTTGTTGCAGGACAATGTCCCAGATTCCGTGGAAAAATATTTCAAGTTCAGACTATCTCTTTAATTTTAAACTGCAATTGAGACAAATTAAAAACTACTTGTAACGTCACTGATAAATCTATCGTTACATCAATATACTAACGCGTTCCGAAAGTATCGGACCACGTGCGAATTGGTTATATGTTTTATTTATGAGACACGACGACGGGGAAAGCAGGCGCGGACGTGCACATAAATGTCGCGGAGTCGACTCACGGTGGACTTTTATTAATCTAATCGGTCCATTAATATTTAACAGTTGATTTTTAGCACCAGTCATCATTATCGACAGCGTAAAGACCGCGTGCGTACACGCCGGATGATGCGCGGTGAGAGGAGGGGATACGTGGGCCTGACGAAATTGGGCACATCGCGACGCGGCCTGAATCCTAATCGGAGAACATCAGCCGAACATTGATCGGCGAACAAATTGGTTGTTTAGCTACCGCCAGTATTCCGGCATAATTAGACGATCAATTTCCTCGTAACGTCGTGTAATTTACTGGTGTTGTTTTCATGGACCTCCTGCTCTGGTCATCCCTCTTCATTCTTTTCCCCTATTCCCATTTTTCACTGTTACGGGCTTCTGTATTCTACGTATTCTGTATTCTGTATATTGAATGCATTCCTCTCACGTTTACAACAACATTATCCTTACGTAGAACTTTCAATCGTGAGTTCCGGCCTGACTTTCTTCGTGACAATCTTCTGGTCATTCGTACTACTTTCGTTGACGGTTGTTAAGAAAACTCACCTGGAGAACCCTCCAGAAAAACACTGCAACGTCTACGTACGTTTCAAATGTTGGGTGTAACAATTTAGTAAAGGAATGCTGCGATAGTTAGAAGACAAACTTGATTTTAATTTTACATTCTTCAGTTTTATATTTTCCGATGTATACTCAGTATACATGTATACATAGTATAGTATATTATAAACTGTTGTAGCTATATGGAAAGAATGATTTTATCAAAATATTTAAAAATTTAGATAGATACCCATACATTTTGTCTTAAAAATTTTTCTGGGAACTTTCTCAGGATGTTGAAACGTTCTTAAAATGTTCTTGAAAATGATCCCTTAAAGATTTGTTATATATAATTAGAGACTTGAAAATAATTTTGTTGGGCCATCAAAATAATTATGTAGGAAACTGAAGCATGACGAACAATGCTGCAAAAAGATTTACCATTCTGGCAATTAATTTTGAGCAGCCTAATTATTTCGATAATCCAACAAAATTATTTTCAGATTTGCATCTAGTCTAACTAAATATTTTAGTGAAATCTTTTTCCATGTAATTCTTTCTGTGTAGTTTTAAAAAATTCTTTAATTATACTAGTTTATACTTTCATTTACAATCGAAAATAATTTAATAGAGTTTGACTGTCACATCTATAATTTTAAAATATCGGGGAAAAAAAAACGTTTTTCCTATTTTTCCGCAGTTTTTCTCCGTTTGTTTCTCAATGATGGAAAAATTCATTGAAAAAATTCATGTGTGTTCGTAAGATCTGCCATATTTACTTCTCTTTCTGCAGAAAGAGATTTGAGCAATGTTTGAAAAATTACTATATAAAATATCACGCTTATATTTCTCAACGAAAATTTATTGCGAACGATTATAATATTTATTAATTCACATCAAACACGCTCATTAATATCATACATTAAACATAATTCGTCACGAATTTCAAAATACTTTCTTCTCGTTACTCAAGAAAATATTATTTGCATTTTGCAACATATGTCACCAAAAGAAAACGAAGAATCCGAAAGAAGACAAAAAAAGAATGTTTACACAACTCCGCAAATCTAATTATAGAATAGCGTAATTCACAGCGCGCTTACAGCGTCATAAAATAATTACGTATGCATGTATCGAAGTCTATTTCATTCATATTTATACCTCTAAAAATGAAAGTAATTTATACAAGACGCATACACTGAAAGAAAAGATTGGTTGCTGCAGCAAATTAAATGGTTAAATAAGGCACAGCATTTTTAATTGGCTGTAGCAATCAATTTTTGGTTGCGTTAGCCAATCGAAATCCTATACTGACATTGCTAACACAATCAACAATTGGCTGTTGCAACCAATTAAAAATACTATGCCATATTTTACCATCTAATTTGCTGCAGCAGCCAATTTCTTCTTTCAATGTAGAAACAATCAAACCGGATCTACTGTAGGCGACCGTGATCCACCTTAAGCGAGCCATTTATCCGATAACTTATCCCGCGCGATCGAGTGTTGAGAGAAACCGCCACGCCGCGTCGACCGATTCGCATAATACGGCGCGCAGGAGGACGAACACGAGGCTGAGGGGTGGCGACGGACAGGTCCGTGCCCGTTAAACACACATTTTAGGTACTCCAACCGCAATGCCCGCTTAACTACGGTTTAGTGGAAGTTAAACCAATGATTATGTTGTCAGGCCTCGAGTGGGTGGAGAGGAAAGTGATCGCTCACCGGTCATCTACACGCTCGCGCGGACGCAAGAAGCCACGCATGTACGCGAGCGGGAACGTGCGCGCGGAGACGCCTTAGGCCTATTTCACACCGACTCGCAGCGTCGCACCGATAACGCACACATACTACAAATGGCGAAACATCATCAATAATTCAAATCAATTTTTTTCGCTTTTTTTCGCGTCGATCATTTATTTTATACATCCTGAAAACCATATATCTCACTTGATAATCGCTGACAAATAATCGTGAATGTTACAACGGTGATTATATATTCTTTCGTCAACGCTTTCTTGAGATGTAGAATTTATGAGTTTTAAATTTGTATATTTCTTCTTTTTATTTTATTCAATAAATATTTTTACGGAAGAAACGAATTTGCTGAAGTATCTAAAAATTTAGTTGGATTATACAAATCTAAAAAAAATAATTTTATCGGAGTATCAAAATAGTTATATAGGACGTTCAATTCCCTTAGGAAAATTTAGTTTTAACAAAGTTGAAGTCTTTAAAAATAATTAAGAATTTACTTAAAAAATTTTGGGATATAATTTAAAATGTGTAAAAGATTAGGACAAAATAATCTAAAATTTTTAAAGTTTTTAAAATTTTTAAAGATGACTTAAATATAATTGGCGCGTTATAGTTTCTTTCAGTTGTTATTAAGTAAATTTTAAAGTTACTTAAAAAAAAGTTTAAAGTAACTTTAAAAAAAAAATTTACCTTTGTTTTTTAGGTTTTCTCTACTAATTTAAGTATTCTAAAATAAATTTTTTAAGTTTTCTAAAGTAAATTTTCTTAAGGGAACTGGTTACTAAAATTTCAAAACTTTTTATTTGCAACATTGTTTATCATGCTTGAATTTCTTAAATAATTATTTTAATGATACAACAAAATTATTTTCAGATCTGTATCTACCTAAGTACGCTAAAAAATGCTCTAATTGTACCAACAATAAGAAGTAAATAAACAAAACGAATTCTGATATGAATCTCATATGAATCAGAATTCTGATTATTATAATTGAATTTCTTAGACCTCGTCTAAAAATGTTTGACAGATTTAACTATAAGTATCTGATTGGTATCTTCGATTGAATTTATCAGAATTCCAATTAATGCAACAAGACTTTTTTTTCAAGTATAAATTTTTTAGATATTTCATTAAAATCGTTCCTTCCATGTTCCTTTAACGCAAACGATTGCTCACAAATGCGTATAAAAATCCTTCCCGAGATCATATTTCTCCATTAGTAGCTCAATTGTGCTGCCATCGTGATCAGCGTGAAAGCGGCCTTAGCCCAAGCCTCAGTCCGCATCGAATTTGCTCGCGCGAGCTTCGTATGGCTCAGCTAAGAGAGAGACGGACAAAGAGAGAAAGAAAGAGAGAGAGAGAGAGAAATCGTGTGTACACGCGTGCTACCAACACCATGGTCACGCACGATCCGCGGTGAGCATTAATACCTCGCTGTACCTATAGTCCGCCTATGCTCGGTACACACACGGTGTGTAAATCCAGATACGCAGACGGGTTGTAAGCGAGCCGATTCATCAACATTATCACTGACGGCCGTATTCGCTCCGCGGTTTACTCTACGTGTTTATATGTATACGCGCGTGTATATATACGCGCACGCGCATACGTGTGCGCAGGGGATAAAGAGGTTCCCAACCGGGAAACGTAGATATTACAGGTGCATTCCAATATGATATGTTGTGGCTCCAACAGCTACGAGTCTATCGATCTAATTCATCGACCGGTCCGAGATAAGTATATCGATAACGATTTTTTCATTCGGTGAAAGAGATCGTGTTTCGACCAATATAGAAAGAGTGAAATGTGTGAGGGTGGGCGTAAAATCGAGAGTCGTTTTCGAGGAAGTGTATACAAATGGCAGTAATTAATTAGCTATTTATAAACTACACATAGACAAGTTGAAAAAGTAAGATAACGATCATGATTTCCGAGCTGGAGTACAGCTCAAAAGAATGTGATTTATTAAAATCTATTATATTAAAAATATAATGTGATTTATTAGAAGTAGAGACAGTAATTTAATATTGCTGAAATTGAAACTCTTTATAGCCTCTCTTGTATCCTTTTCGTTGATTAAGCACGAAAATAGAAAAAATTTGTGTAAAAAAAAACATGTAATTACTCCAAACTTTTAAAACGCGACGATCGTATTACATGGCATCTTTTATGTCACGTACAATGCTTCGAACTGAATGCAAATAAATCTGAAGCGACGTTGCAATTATTAAATAAGGCAAAGAAATCTCTCTTTCTCACGACCACCTGCCGTATTAGGAATAAACCAAATATCCTCAAGAACGCCGGCTTTCGCGCGCGATTAACGTAACTCGCTGCGCTAAAAAGTTCGCGTCAGCACGCTTGCGTGCACCCGATTGGCCCGTAAGAGGATCGACCGCCGAGCGAACGGATAGCACGTAACGAGATAACTAGTAATAAGGAGGTAATGACTACCAGAAAAGAGAGGGAGCCGGAGCGAAACGGAGAAGGTGGGGTGGCGAAAAAAAGTGCCAGTCGAGGACGAGGGAAAAAGAGAGAGAGAGAGAGAGAGAGTCAGAGAGTCGGAGTGAGAGATCGATGTAGCGAGGGACCAGCGGGTGCGTGCGAGAGATCGATACGGCGCAGCGAGAGCCGCGCGAGAAAGACGGCGCGGTGAAATTGAACGAACGGGAAAGGAAGGCGAAGAGGAAGAGATAGAGAACGAACGGAGATAGGAAGGTGTAAGGGCAGGAACACGAGAGACAGGACTACAGGAGACGCCCGCTCGTAACTCTGAACACTCAACCGTCTCCGAGGCAGTTTCGTCCGCTAAAATCGCGCTCGATGGTTGAGTCAACAATTCCGGCCGCAGAGCGCTGACGAGCGTCGCCATTCATCGTTCCCTCGCGGTTGTCGCTCGTAAAAAGTGCTCGCCCTTTCGCAAATACGAGAGAAAATCCATATTTCCACCGGGAACAAGGAAACATCGCGATGTTTCGCGACATGATATTCGATAAACGTCATACGGAAAGAACAGTTTTGCTAAACTATCTAAAAATTTAAATAAAGGGTGTTTTTTTAAGCCCGATAGAACTTGAAATTGTAAAAAATAAAACAAAAAATTAAATTAAACAGCCGCGGTGGCCATATGCCCGAAATCATTTTCAGATGTTAATGCCATGCATTGATCTTTCGACTAAAAAAAATTTTTTGATTATAATTTAATTTTTGTGTTAGTTTTTACAATTTTAAGTTCTATCGGGCTTAAAAAAATCTATCGGGCTTAAAAAAACACCCTTTAGATACAGATCTGAAAATAATTTTGTTGGAACTATCAAAATAATTTATATACACTCAAGCTGGTTGCTAGAATGCTGCAAAATTTTTTGTAGCATTGCTTATTATGCTTGGGCATCCTACGGTAATTAATTTGATAAACTAACAAAATTATTTTCCAATCTGTATACAGTTAAGTTTTTTAATATTTCAATAAAATTCTTACATGATACATCAAGTTTTATTCTCTCCAACATGTCTTACGAAACTTTTTTTTAAAATGTGTTTAACAGTAAAAAATATCGTCGTAAAACACTTCGTTTTAGCCTAATATATTGAGTTGTCAAAAAAGTGCTAAATAATCTTTTATAAACCAGCTTGTATAAATAATTTATTCAGAATAATGATTCCTCAAGTAAGGACTACCGTGTTTAATAATCATTTGTCTGATTTGCTAGCTACCGGATTTGGTGTCGGTATACTATTTGAAGTCCTTAAACGTAAAGAACTCACGACAAGCTACCTTGATTTATTCAACACTTGTTAAATCGCTTGAATCACTTTACCCTGATTGGCTTATATCTATTTCTACCAATGTAGATTAACTTTAATCTTGATTTAACTTACTTTTTATCTTTTTCTAGTTCTAAACATTAGAAGAAAATAAAGATTAAATTAGACCAAGATTAAAATTAATTGATATTAGAAATTAATTGATTAGAATATTACTGTTCCTTCACCTTCAACTTACAAGTTTGACGACACACACACACACACACACACACACACACATACATACACACACACACAACACACACAACTTCATGAACAGGCCTTTTTTCCAGTAATGATGCAACAAAATCTACAAGAAACATTATTTCTTTTAAATCATTTATCTTAATAAATCATTTATTACTACTTCTTTTATTTACACATTTTTTTTAGCAAAAATCGGTCTTTTTTAAACACGCTCCTTTCGATAGTACCACGTGTATCTTAACATCTAAATGTTAGCAACTTTTTACAAGCTCAACACAATATTATAAAAAACTTTGATGAATAAATATCATAATAATATTGTTTTTCAGAGATTGAAAAACTTTTGGCAACCCAATATTTTATCACAAGTGTGCAATTTTTTTCAGGTTATATAAACTTATCAGAATTGTGTATTTCGAAAGAGAGATATTTCGCAGGAGAAACGACGTTGTGGGTGCCGCTTAACCAACCGGGATGTTGCATCGCGCGTGACGCCGAGCCATTATTTTCGCTCGATGAAACAATTAGTCAGCCGACCCAGCGACTGTAATTAGACAAAGGACAATTACGGCGAGTCGCCTCGTTATCTCGCCGTTACACCGGTGGACACGTGTAAGACAAGCTGTTATAAATTATCGGCTCTCCGCCTTACGCCCATCGATCTGCCCCGAACGATAATGATTGTCCGTGTCTCTTTCATTCTTTCTTTCTCGCGGCGCGATTTTGACGATGGCGAGCTCTCCGAAACATTAAAAAACGGGGTGCATTCGTAACTGCCGTAAGGCAGAGGAATCGGATGAGGCAAGCCGATTGGAGATACGCGAGTTGACTCGCGATCGATTTTATCGGCAACTCTTAAATACGTTTTATCTGCTACGCACGTCGCTCTCGAACGCGTTCGCCACGATAATTATGTACTTTTTTTCTGCGTGCTTGCGTGCTTGCGTGCGTGCGTACACCAGTGAGCGTATCGTATGCTTTCGATCGCGACTTATCGATCGACGTTCCGCGGATTGTGCCGTGCGCAGATACGTCGCATCGCGATCCATATAATCGTATTTGTAGACTATAGTAAAAAAGTGGTTGAAATTTGCTAAAATAAAACAAGTACTGCAAGCAACAATTGCAAGAAATAATATTGATACAATATAATTCATGATCAAGTACAAAAAATCTTTCAAAGTCGTAGAAACATATTAAAAAATACTCGTAGAATTTTCATAAAGTACGTCACTACTTGGAAAGAATTTTAGTTTATTTGAAGTAGAGTTTCCCTGACTCAGTTGGGAACAGTTAGCACAATTTCTCCAACTATATATCCTAAAGGATCTATCCTTTTTGTTCCTTTTGTTTCAATTTAACACAAGATTTTGGTAACCTTTTCATTGTTTCTTTCCTCATAAATACATAAATGCAATGTCAACTTTTGTGTAACAAGTCCCAGTCTCCCCTACCTAAAAATTTAACTAGATCTAAAAATAATTTTGTTAAACTATCAAAATAATTATGTTAGACGCTCAAGATGATTACTAGATTATTAAAATTCTTTCCAACGTTGCTCATCATGCTGTAGCGTCCTACATAATTATTTTGATAGTTCAAAACAAAATTGTTTTCAGATCTGTATTTAGCTAAATTGTTAGATGAATCTCCAGCAAAATTGTTTTCTATTTTTTTTTTATGTAATCGAAATAAAATCGAAGCTAAGAAAAGTGAAGTTGATTTTTAACGTAGACGAAACTCGCGGAAAAACAGCGAACACGATACGAGCGGATTCCGGAAATTATATAGAATACCGGTAATCGTGCCATTAATAACGCTCGCAACAGTGAGTCTCGATTCATTATTTAACGGCAATTAGGTCGGTATAAATTGATTGCAGGTCGGTGTGCGCGCCGCGTACGCAGCTGGATACTGTTAAATAATACGTCGCCGCGCGTTCAATGACGCGTGACGAGAGGCCCTAGCGCGAATAAAACAATCGCGTCCTGGCGAACATTGCATTTGCCGGCGGATTAATCGGTGCGTTCACGATTTAATCTACGATTGTCGCGCACGTGTCGACAAGAGACTCGTCGCGACGCTCCGTTGCGCGATACATATCTGTCGCCTTCGATTTCCATAATTAGAATTAAGTCGCGCAAACGAATCAAGGATCAAGAAATCGGATGAGCGTTTATAGCGGTCGTTTCGCGCGTTATATTTCTTTTTGCTGTTAAACGATGCGCACGCAAGTTGGAGAGAAACCACCGACACGGGCGGGCGCAATTAACGGACCGATTATTAATAAAACGTATCGACGTAACGTAGCGCGTATATTAAGCTCGCATCGCGCGGCTTCGCGGCCTGACGCGCTTAATCTTCCGGTATAACGTAAGACGGTCGGCCAGTCGGCGTGTAATCTGCAATGCTGGAGCGGTGAATTCCTTGCTACTTTGAGCTTTTCTTTTTACAGGAAATTACAAGTGCATTCGAGTGTTACAAAGATTGGGAGCGCCGTACGTATTACTCTCCCCGTCCCTCTGATCGAGTCGAGGGAAATGCGCTTCTGGGTCGATTAACGGGGCCGTTCAACCCTCCCCGCGAAAACCTGCGATCGCCATTCGCCGCGGCGTGATAGCGCGATTTTGTGGATATTTAATACATGTCGGCCGATACGAGAGTGGCGATCGCGCGAAGCGATAGCTACATATCGGGGCAACATTTCCGCGGTAATTACATTGATCGCCTGATACGTCTTGATACCGGCGCCGCGAGTTCTTAATCGCCAAGCTCTAATTGCACAGGTGTTTGTTGCGAGTTGCTAAATTCCAAACGGCAAGCCGTTCTGAGCTGACACGCGCGGCTCCAAGAACGATTGCGGAATGACTGACTGTAAATGCAATCTTTACGCGATTAATATTTAATTCCAGTCGTTTAATGAAAGCTACATTCTAGGACGTGGAACTCGAGTATCATTTTATTATCGATAATAACATCTTTCCTGCGCGCTCGATGGCTAATCGATGTAACGAAACGTCATGGATATTTCCTGAAGATATTCTAAAGATATCGAAGATTAGTCGACTAAACGCTTTTATTGTAGGTACCTACAATAAAACTATCGAGCGTAGCGGGGCGTGATAATAATCTTTAAACGCCATTTTAGTGTGGCATACCCGACTTTTCTTTTAGATATTTTTTCAATATTCTTTCTGCTGCTTATAATTTTTCTTATTATTAAAGAAACATACACTTTTTTATATCATTTCTTAAATGTTTAATTTTTTTATTTAGAAAATTATTTACAATATGTTTCGTTCGTTTTTTTTTTTTATAAAAATAATGATTAACAATTAAGTTTGAAGAGCGTGTAACATTGCTCGTTAGTCTCAAGTCGATCGCAAGCTTGTTACTAAAATATCAATTTTTTTAAATTTTGTAACAAGTTTACGTTCGACTTGCGACTAATGCAAAACCAGACATAATAGCTTAAACAGCCGATACAACTCGGCTTGAGCCAACGAGATGAAAACCGCAAGAGTTTTGACAAAAGTACGGCTCGTCGTTAGCCGGCGTGATTTTTTACATCGGCAACAAATGGTGGTATTTACTGAAGATTTATACGTACCGCGGGTGTCGTTTCCATTTTTACACACCGGCGCGAGAGTGTCAGTTCGGCGGTTTACGCCGCGAGGAACGCACACATATTCGGACACACCCGGGGGAACGTGCTTGTCAATTGCGTGGCAACGAGGTCCACGATTGGATAACGCGAGGTTGCAACGCTATCGAGCTTCGATTATTGGTTAGACACGGGGTTGGTGGGCGAGGCTGGAGGCAGCATTTGCAGACGGCATCCAACGTGCAATGGTAACCACCCGCGCCCCGTTCCCTCTCTCCCTCTCCCTCTCTCGTTCTGTCTATCTCTCTCTTTCTCTATCTCGTTCCTCTCCTTCGCTCCTCTCTTCGCTCTCTTCTGGCTCCTTTTTATCTTCTCCTTTTCCAGTTCCATTCGTGCGGCCTTCGCATCTCGCGCGAGATATATAGGACCAAAACGACCACCCAATTAACCAACAATCCGAAACAATTTAGCCGCTCAGATGCTATCTACGCCTGCTTCAGCGCGAAGCGAGGCCGCTGGACCAAGAACACTTCGAAACTTTAAGGCCATACTCACATATGAAACTCAAATCGGTATTACCGTGAGCCAAACATATTTATTGATCGCTGTGATGCGCGAACAAATATATATGTTAAAATTGAAATTAATATGTTATTTTTATTATCATATAAAATATTGTTACGTACGCTGAATAATTCAACTTTATTAATTAATTTATATTCTACAAAAAAGTGATTTGCGTTATCTCCGTGTCTTGATACGTCATTAAATGCTAACGTTTCATGAATATTGCAATTTACTTTATCAGGACGAGAAGCAATCTGATACTGAATCACTTGTTTGGGAGATTCCTTTATCTACGTTATTAATGCCCATTTCTACCAATAGATTAACTTTAATCTCAGTTTAACTTACTCGATCGTATCTTTTTCCAGTTCTAAGAATTAGAAAGAGAAAATAAAGAGTAAATAAAATCGAGGTGGGCATTAATAACGTAGATAAAAGGAATCTCCCAAACAAGTGACAGTGATCAGATTGCTTCTCGCTTTTTTTTTAGTAGAATATAAAATTATTAATTAATAAGGACATAAGAGATATATTTTAATTCAAATTTATGCTGTTTTAATATGACAAAAGAATGTGTTAATTTTATTATTGATATCTCGTTCGTGCACCTAAGGGTGACTCCTCGGCAATTCCGACGTACGGAATTACGCCGCCGAGAGGTTCCCACATCCTAGCGCGAATTATCGAGCGCGCATAACTCGTATCCGGCTACTCTGCCATTCGTCGATCTTTACCCTCCGTTAAACGCGCGCATTCTCGGAGAATTTCCCCCTTTGCGATCTCGCGAAAGCAGCGCGAGCGAGATACGGGAGAGATGCATTCGTGCATAAGCGCAGTTCGAGGAGGGTCGACTCGACGAGGCAGGATGAAGAAGGGAGGGAATAAAAGAGAGGAAGAAAGAAGAAAGAAAGGAAGGAAGAAAGAAGGAAAGAAAATTCCAGCCGTAGGTGGAGGCGCGCACCTACTTCCATGGTGCTGGGTGCATCTCGACGCCGATAGGCCGAGAGCTCTCTTTGCACGCTTATTACCCTAATATCAGTACTTAACACACTGTTGCCCGCACATATTCGTCGTTTATTTGCCATAGCAACGACCGGGTGTCCCGTTTTATTCGATGATTCCACCACGGCGTCAGATGCAAACGTGCTGCTCCTCTTTTTCATGCTACGCTTCATTCCAGTCCGAATGAATGATCCTAACATAGTTATATACTAATAAGTCAATATAATAGCAAAAATAGAAATGCTCAAACAACGTGGCAGGAAATCCTTGGTAGTTTATATTCATTAATAGCCAAGTGAATTTATATTCGATATTCATAATTATTTGTTAAGGAGACATGGGAATTATACGAATATGTCGGATAATGTTGGGATTCGGATCGACGATGCGATTCGAAAGAAATACGAATTCCATGGATAGGAACGAAGGATCTTATCCACGGTCGAAGAACGGGAATTATCATAACGTTACTACCAATTTCAAATGAGACGGTCGAGACGGAGACGAAGAGAAAAGGAGAAACAGCCACGTTAGAGCAAGAGAGACAGGAAAAAAAAGAGAGAAAGAAGGAGATCAAGAGAAAGAAAGAGGAAGACAAGAAGAGGAAAGAGAAGGAACACGGGAAAGAAAGGAGACGAGGACCAGGTCGAATGTTTCGCTCTAGGCACCCGGTATATAGATCGACCGTGGCTGGCCCAATGGCGTGGCGTTCTTGGCAGATAATTATCACTAACCATCAGCTATTTGCGAGGAATGGCTGATAATTGCTACGTTGTTGAGCCTCTGCCGAGCGATAACCTGCCTAGGACTCCTTTTAGACGAGCAACTCTCTCGCGCAGTCACTACAACCTCCGGGGCCCTACGGCCCCACAGAATCCTCATGGCCTTTTATTTTACTTCCCTCTCTTTTCTCCCCGTTGCTTCTACCCGCAGCCACGTCGCGCATTAGAACTTTACTTCGCGTGGCGTTTCGACGCGCCCCTCGAAAACGCATCTTCGTCCAGTTGTCAGCCGATCCGGATACTGACGTCCAAAATACTGACGTTCTCGCAATTTTGTTTGTGTTAAAAAAAAACATTCTAGAATAAACAATTTTTTTTAATTGTAATTTAATTAAATTTTTACAAAGATGAAACGAACAAAAATCTGTCTAAGGTCGATACAATTTGTAATTAATTCGGTCATTCCTTGACGCCCGTCATGCATTATCATCAGGTACTTGATTTTATTACATATTTACAGTTTGTAACTGTTCGAACACATTTTTTAAACATTCAATTCATGACCAAGAGACTAAAGAAAGCAAGGTTTGCAATATATCTTTTTTTTTTATTTTTGGATATATACTGTTTTTGCACATCGGCTACTCATTTTATTTTTCTATTAAAAATAAAATAAAATTGTATTAATCAAGATAATTTCTCGATGAGAATTCATGCTTGACCATGATTTCAACTCTTATATCTATTAATCAGACAAAGATAAAGATAAAGCGCTCAGCTTAGTACCTCGTAGATCTTCGCGTTTTTGGGTAGCACGCGATTCCGATTTATCGCGTCGCGACCAAGCGATCTCGCCGATCTCGCGTTTAATATCGTGCAATGTAAATCCCGACTGTTGTAAAACGCACGTATAATTATAAGTTCAGTAGAAGAAAAGGGGACGAGAAAAGAAAAAAAGGGGAGGAAAAAAAGTCAACTCATCCTTCCTCGTGGAAAGCATCGCGTAGTGAAAAATCGTCGCGACGCGCATGTATGTACGCTTGTCACTACACTCGCGTCGCAAGCCCCATCTACACGATTCCCACCTCGCCGGTTAGATAACTCTCTTATTGCCCTGTAAATCGTAATGTTACACCAGCAATTTAATAAGCCGTGCGCGTTCACTTATCCCCACTGAGGAGTCCGGGCGCACATAATAATGTTAATGGCGGCGAGTATATCTTCTAGGACAGCGAGAGGAAGCGTGCTTGCGCGTGTACACGTGTGCGTGCGTGTACCATCTCCACAGCTGTACGCGATAATACGTATAATCCGTTGAGGAAATCAACGCACGTGAATATTTCCACCAGAGTCCCCGACTATCTATCTATTCACGGTGGGCAATATCGCAACGTCGTCGTAATAATGGTAACGTCCGCGTATCGCACCCGCAAATGCGCCGTTATCGATAACGCGTAGTTGACAGATATCCGGCTCGCGATCAGACGCGATATCTATGATGAATCAGTCGACGGATCGCGTGAACACGCTTGTGTATAATTCACGTATCACTTCTGACCACGGTATAAGAATATTAAGTGTTTCCACTCATATAAAATCCACTGTTTACATTTTGTATTCATTCTCGAAATGATTCTAGCAACACTTCATATCAAGCAGACAGTTATAATAATTTTGTATCAAGAGATAATATATATATATATATATATATATATATATATATATAGTTTATTGTGAATATTGTATTAAAATTATTGTATAAAAAAGACGATATCTTTTGAGAAATGTGATGCTTTAACAATTTATGTTTATGTATCTACTTTTATCGAAATTTTCATCTTGAAATTTCTAAACGTAGTAATCCGAAATGAAAAAAATATTAATTTATAAAAGGATTAAAAAGAATTAATCACAATTATTTTATGAAACATTATATTTATAATAGAAAAAAATTAATTAATAACACTATTAGAAAATTTGTGTTCGATTTAACACTTTTCATGATTTAAAAAATTTCTGAATTAATTTAATACAAGATGAAGATGTGTGTGTGTGTGTGTGTGTGTGTGTGTGTGTTAGAAAATAATACAAATATTATTTTAAAAAATAAACACAAGAAAGGTAATACAGACATAGTTTGTAAACAAATTGTAAAAATATATTTTTTCAATAAAATTAATACTTATGGTATATTAAATTAACGCATATTTTATTCATTTATTTTTTATTTACGTTAAATTACATTTAAAACGAATTATTTTTGTTATTTGTTCATTTATTCAAATTATATTATTTTGACATTAAGAAATGTTGAATATCAATTTAATAAAAAATATTTAAATCATATAATCTTATTATGCTAAAATGCTTTAATACAAAATTTTAACAAGGACTTGAGTGGATCGTTTCTAACACAAATATAAAATGATTTTTATTACTATATATATATATATATATATATATATATACATATATATATATATATATACCAATAATTCTTATTAAGGTTTGAATTTGAATCTGCATTCAGAATGACAACAGCTCACTAAGCGCTCAGTGAATAATTGTTCTGAATGCCCACTATAAATTGAGAGAATGTTACTCTATATTTATTACGCCACATATACTCGAATAAACGTTCTAATAAACTCTAATGAATTGACGCTACTAAATTTAATATTGAAATGACTCAGAAACGGTTTAACCTGCCTTCAAATGATTATATTCAAAGGAACACACTCTATAATCCTGTCAAATTTTATTAAAATTGATTAGAACCACTTTTGAGCTTTTTCTTATCAGTATTGAGATTTTTTGTTTCCAAAATTGGATTTAAAGACGAAAATAAATGAGAGATGTATGTTAACATGTAAGAAGTTTACATGTGTAGGAATAAGCATTTACTAATTGGACCAATCTAAATGAACATGTATGGAAAGTACTAGAACCGAAAGATGGATTACAGCACTTCTTTGTTTCCATATAATCGGTTATCGAAACACACGTAAGCGAGAATAAGAACGCAATCGAGAAAATACGCAGCAATTGAGCGAGAATTCGAAGATATTCGTTAATGGTGCAAGCCCTGCAAGCATTAACGCTTTCGGGAAGACTAGTTTTCGGGAAGTTACATCACGAAGGGATTACCAACGGAGCGTTATTTCAAACCATTTCGTTTTCCTTATATAGAATAAAAAATCCTTCTTCAGAATAAAAAAAAAACGCAAATATCTTTAGAAAAGTACAAACTGGTATGAAAATCCCAAAAAATTGTAAATTACAGTTTTCTGTTACCATGTAGGTTCGCTTCCTTCACATATATATAAATGAATGCAAGGATACATCCAAACAGAAAATACTTTCCCATATTTGAGTAATTTATAAGAATATCAAGAAACCTTCAAATTATGATTTTACAAAAAAAATGACTTAAGATGTACGATTTGAGTGTACATAACCTCGCATTTATGTGATATAGAATATAGCAAAGCAAGAAATATACGTAACGTTTTATTTAATGATTTTGCTTAATGTATGTAATATTTTAATTAATGTTTTCTTGATGTACGTAGTATTTTATTTGAAATTAAAAGTCTGTTTTATCGACACCGAGCAAATTCGGCTGTTGCTCCAGCATCCTCTTAATGTTAGAGAAAATCGGTCGGTCGCTCTTTTCGATTTTGTGCGTTCGACGCTTGTCCTCCAAAGTCTATCAAACTTTATATAAATTTGTAAAGTTGTGAAAGTTGTAATAAATAATACTTGATACCTAAGTGCGTGTGACAGCTGGTTTATATCAATTTACTGATGGTAAAATTTTTCATTATAAAATGTGTATGGAAATTGAATTAGAATATTCAAAGCCCGGTTTATAAACACTGAGATAAATTTTCACATCGCATACAACACGTAGAAGCCAATAAATTAGTTATGTACCAACATACAAAGTTATTTATATCTTAGAAACAGTTGAGCTTTCACTCTCTCTCTGTTTACTATGGTTTTTTTTTCACATTCAGTATGGTGAGTACTATTTATCATATAAATAAAAAAAATGTTAATACTCTGTATATCCTTTCTCATTCTTATTTTGACTAAATTGTTCATAGTCAGACTTTGTTATAGGGTCTTCAGTCATTAATTTATGTGTCTCAACTTCCTCAGTTTGATCACAATTTTCTAATAAAAATGTGACTGAATGGAAATACCTTGGCAGCATTCGGTTTAAACAATTACATATTTTAAACTTATAATCATTTTATTTTTATTATTTATTAAACAAGAAGCATTGAAAGCTTTCAAACTTAACGCAATCTTCATATTTTTATACCACGCTTTCTATCCATACAATACACTTTATTCAAAGAGGATCCTAGATCTCTTTAAGATCCTAGATATCTTTAAAACATAGAGATGTCTTTTGGATATTTTTAGGATATTTTGGATCCCTTGAAAATTTACGTTGTATAGAGATCTTTTTGATTGGACATCGCGAAAATCGCACGGCGAGAGAATTAATAGAAGCCGAGATAAGAGACGACATAATTCGTTGCTGCGAGCCTTGCTCGGACTCAAAGTAGATTTATCCGCCAACAATAGAACAAGTAATTCCTCTTTAAATCTAGAAATCTAAGCTTCTTAGCTTCAATGTGATTCTAAACCAGTTCGGAATCCGTGCTCCAGCGCGAAATCGCGCCTCAAGACTCCTCACGGCGATACACGATCACGACCGATCGATTAAACTCAACGTTGCCACAAAAGAGGCACTAACTTTACGAACACACGCGTACATAGACATAAATTACAACGGGAATCTCAAATGTTAGCAGGTTCGCGGAGCCTCGGCATAGCTGCTCATACAGACAATCGTTTAGAAGCGATAGGTGCAATACAAAAATCTATCCTAACAACGTACCTGTTTGCATTCCTGTCAGCACTATATGCGGGACCTGTATGCAATACCTGCAAATAGCAACACCAACATGCATACGAACGCACGAAGTCATGGCGCACGTTAGGAAGAACGGTTGAGCTCGCGCGGCGAGATGAAGCGCCGTCGCGTTGCAGCGAGAACGAAAACGACGCTTCTCGGCTTCTTTCTCAAACGACGAGAGGAGCGTCTGTGAACGAGTGAAGAGCAGCGGGGAAGCGAGGGCCGGGCGGGGGAGTGCAGAGGGAATAAGGTGTAATCAGTTTAATGAATAGTCGCCCCGCGTAATTACGGTGAGGCTTCCAGCCACAGGTTCGCGTATACGTACACTTATGCGAGCGGACATATTGACGCGCTTGGATTCAGGAGTCAAGGAGAAGACAAAGCAGAAAAGACAGAAAGAAATAGATAAAGATGTTCATTAATATTATAGGGCAAATCTTTTCAGAACATAAAAAATCAAAAGTATAAGAAAAGAAAATAATAATAACAAAAATAATACAAATGATATAAAAATAAAATAAAAATAAAATAAAAATAAAATAAATGGAGGAAGAAGGAGAGAATGAGATGACTCGATTAGCATCTTGTTCGAAGAACAATCTGAATAACTTTTAATTGTAAAATTAAATCCCAAATTAAAAGCTAAAATTCATTAAGATAAGATTAAAAATTAAATTTAGGTCGAACTTTATAAAATAAAAAAATAATGCTTTAAATTAAGTTAGTAAATATATATAAATAGTCTCTAAACTAACGAGTCACTTTATGTATTTTTTTATAGATATATTTTTACATATCTTTATTTATTTTTATTAATTTTTTTATAATTTTATTTTTAAGATTAAAATAATTTCTAAGATTAAAAATTAATTCTTAAATTAAAAGTTATATTAAGACAAGATTAAAAATTAAATTAAGATTGGATCTTAAATCAACAAAAATCCTTTAAATTATTCAATAAATACGTGATCTCTAAATACATCAAATCATCTTTGGATTTTTTCAAAGTTATTCAAACACTCGGTTCAATGATCGGATTGATTCCGATTTTAAACTCTCGATCGAGTTACAAAGAGAAAACATCATACGAGATAATGTTTTCTAGTCGTTGACCGAATACACGAGTTTTTATGGCTGTTCGTAACTCACCTACTTCCACGGTTACTAGAATACTCGAAGGTAGCTTATGGTGTGCTATAGGGATCGCAAAAGCCCGCCAGCGATTGAATAAAGTGAATCGAATCAATCGGAGAACCTTGATGTAGGTGACCCAAAAGGCCAACGAAAGCCTCTGCATTACTACCGTTCTAAATAAACTATATAATTCCGTATGCATTCAGTAAATATTCAACGATGACAGCATTAAAATCGTGCAAACAAAAATTTGAAAACTCTCTAGATCAATCTTTAAGCATAATTCTTAAAAATTCGGTATTAAAGATTTAAAAGTCTAAAGCGATGACGGTTTAGAATATAAAAGAATACTAATAAGCTTGAAAAAAAGGATCGATACGATCAGGGTATCCGCATAGCAAAGTACGACATCCATCAATCGCCCGAATGATTGATTCGTCGATGATTATCCGACGAAGGATCCTCTCACGAGACTAGGAACAGCTTTCGATGCTTGATCTCGTACCTGAGAACTGTCTCGATCCGGAAGACAGTCTCCGCGCCGTATATAAGTGTTCTACGATTTTCTACGTTTGATTTGCGCCACGACGGGGGAATCGTAGAATCGAGCTGAGGAACGGAATTACACGATTTACCGCACGATTCCCTCGTCCGTGCAAGGGATATACCATACACCATCGATAGGTCGTCGGTCGAGAGACCATTGAGGTCGCCAGCCCGTGGCATAAAAGCCGTGGAAGAAGACGAAGAAGAAGCATGAGGTACCGTCGCGCGTAACGTCTAATAACCGAGTATCATGGTATCATCCCAATAAGGAAGAAGGGGACGAAGGGGGATTTCTACGATTCGAGATCTCGATCCGTGGATCTGTCTAATGTGGGCCAACCACGCGAACCTATCATAACCTGGGCCAACCTCGGCCCGACATAACCACATGTTTGTCCAGATAACCTCCTCGCGACTATCTCTTTCTCTCTTCCCTATCTCTTCTTACTTTCCTCCATCACCTCGTCGCTTCTTCCCAATGCTATCTCACCACCCTGGATTTCCTCCCGAAATTTGCATTTCTACGAGTGCCGCTTCTGTTCCCGCACCGGTTAATGCCGACTGTATTCAACGAATTATCCGGCGCGAAAAATCTGAAAACAATACTGATTGCGTCGCTGACGGAAGTGTTCTTTCACCGAGCGAACGATCGAACTGGTAATTCGTACTTCGGTATTGTTACTTCTTGAAATACCAGTAATGTCTGTACTATAATAAGATGTCATATGATTATCGATATATATGTATCATATTTATAGATATTGTCATTAGCTTTTAAAAGTCTAAATTACTTCATATTTTTATTAACTAACAATAATTAATATAAAGTCTAGTATCTATAATATTGCAATCTTTACTTTTTGTTTCATGCTTATTACTTTTTGTCTTTTTGCCTCGTATCTTGTTTCTTCTTTTCTGTCGCCCGAGAAAAGTTAACGAACTTCGGAAGAGACAAGAACATGATTGTCGATAAAACGATTATAAAGAGGAGAAAAAGGTAAGAGATAAAAAGCAAGAAACAAAAAGTAAAGAACATATTGTAAATCAAGGTTAAAAGCAATATATTTGCATTTTTTTCTACTATTTTCTCTATAAAACTGGTATCGTCAGAAAAAGCTCGAATCCATTAAAAGAGATATATTTAATAAATAATCGAATGTTGCAAAAAATAGGAGTTTGGATATTTTTTACGAAAGAAGAGCGTGTTGACAAGATAATTGGGCATAGAGGATGACGAAAAGTCAATATGATCTGAAGATACAAAGACTAACTGAGATCCAGTTAATCTAATCTACACCAAAACGTTGAGGAAACAAAGCCGTATGTAGTTTTATACGTGTCATCCAATCGAGAGAGCTCTTGGTACCTTCATCAGCCATCTGGATTCGTAGGGAACGAAACACTGAGAAAATACAATATCTTCGCGAAGAGATCGGTCCAATCAAGAACTACTCCCTCGGAGCCGAGTCCAGAACTAAGGGATAATTTTTGCGGTGCGCAAGCGTTGATCGTGCAAGCGTGATTCTTCACCTCGGACATGCTACATCGGTGTTGCGATCGGTGTGCGTAACACACGCGCTCGCATCGGACACGCCTGTGCCTCCTTATACCCACACCCGGTCAGTGCACACCCCCGACAATAATGTAAACAAAATGGTACCACTATTTCATTGGTAACCCGACACCCCTGCGTTGAACCCACACACATCGCCTCCACCGTCGCTCCTTCTATTTCTGCATTCTTTCTTCCTCCTCTCTTCCTCTTTCTCCTTCTTCTTCTTCTTCTTCTTCTTCTTTTGCGTCTCCTTCACCTTCTACTTCGTGCTCTTCAGTTATGCTTCTTTACCATATTCTTTGGAAGAATTTTTTTTTTATCTAACGCTACACAAAAATATTTTATTTTGCTAAATTACATAGATAAATTCTATAAGTAAGTAATCTTAATGTTACCATTTTGAATCTTGAAAGTAAAAGGTTATTTATTGACTTACCTATCAGATATTATGAATCACAAATATTTCCTTCCTGAGATATTTTATCAATATTTCTCAAATTATTGAATAAAAAGTAATTATTAAATATAAATAGATACTGTAAACGATAGTTTTTCAATTTATTTTTTCACTTGATCTTTCTCAATTGTGTCCATCAATTTTCTAAGAGATTTTTCGAATTATACAGATAATACCTGTTTTTCTCAATTTAACCTGCGCATAATTATTCTGCAACGAGTCGAATCCACAACCAATTGTTCTCTCGAGCTACTCTTCGTTCCGGGACTCCATGTTTGATCCCACTTTCCGCGAATACTCAAGTCGAATGACAGAAATGACAGACTGTTGCCCGGGGAGGACTCTACCAATTGCCGTGATGTTCATTCGTTCAATTACGAATGCATTCCTTGATGGGAACTTGTTAGAATACTAGACTAGCCAGACAATCATGTTTGACTGCAATGATACAGGCGAGAAATTGCATACTCTTTTCTTAGAGTACATCTTCAATTACACTATCCGTTTTATCTTATATTATATTAACTTTTTACTTGTACATAGATCTGATGTACAGATAAAAATAATTGACTTCGACAAACCAAGGGCTTTTCACGTTTTCATAATTCGAATATTAGAACGAATCGATTGCGACAACCATCAACATGTAGACGAGTATTAACGAATTGGTATTTAACAACGTACAACAAAGTAATCACGCGTAGCTACTAATAATTAGGTGATTAATTTCCAAGAAAGTCAAACGTCTCAATGTAAATCGAAATCGACGATCATACATTCGCTCGTCTTACATGCTTAATTTGCGAACGGCGTGCGACTCGTTTAATCGGTAACATGTTCGACCGCTCGATCGATCGATCACAAAGACGAGAGAAGAAGGTGCAGGAACTGGCTCGACGTCGTATAACGAGGTGAACGAGAGAAGTCAGGACGCAGATATAAGAAAATGTAACAGGAGGAGATCCAGAGAATTGGTCGCTCGACAGCGAACGACAATCGATCGACAGATTTCGTCGCGGCCGCTTAATTCAACTTTAATTTGGACTTTACGAGCGTCGTTACCTGGTTGGCTCGGTGGTCCTATCGCCTGGTCCTGGCCGGTGGATTTATTTATTTCGTAGCATACATCCGCGAAAAAGGATCTTGTCGCTCGCGTGTTATTCAAATGCAAACAACGCCCAGCGAGATATCGACCCGGTCGGGTGACTTATTAGTGCCGCAAATAGCAGATCTTTTGTAGAGGAAAGTTCCAGGATATCGAATGGCTTTTTGAAAGATTTTGTTTAGTGTGGCTTATCTATCGATTCGAGACGCGAAATTGTTACGCGACATGCACTCGATTGATATGTGTAAATATGAGCAAATATATACAAGATAGTTTTATGTTTTTTACATTTTGTTATTATGTACTGCACTAACAAACTACTTTATAATTTCACAGTGTTGGGTCAACCATTAGTTGGTTCTTTTATCCATCCGTCTGTCCATACATCTATTCGTCCGTCCAATAATCTCTCAAAGTCTTAAACACTTAATTTTTTCGACAATAAGTACTTTAATTTCATCGAGATGAAGTATCAGCAAATCAATTAACCATAAAAATCAAAGGTTAAAGTAATGAGATTTTTAGTAACGTAAAGCAAAAGGAATTTAAAATGCTATTTTAAGAGATTTGTAATGCATATTTCGGCATTTTTAACGAAGTTTTTCTAATAGTTGCCAGAAGTTTCGCTGCACTGCTTAGTTACATCTATCACAAAAGATTTATTTTAATATTTGTTTTAATATTATGTTCTATCTTATATTTTTTTTTAAGTCTGGACCAGCGTGCAGGTTTGGTATTTACTTCCAACCGCATTCCGCGGGCATCTCGCTTGACCGATACAATACAATTACGATGCTGATGCTGGAACATGAAGTTTCGCGCAGGCGGAAAAGAAAAATTCGAGACGTTGGCCCGCGTCCGGACAGGCCTCGCGACACGCGTGGAACATTTGTCAGACACTTTAGGACCTGTCGGGCCATTGTTTTCCTATTGATTCCGGCTTGGGAAGCACGACTTTAACCGGTGTTTTACATGCTCGGTTCCTGGAACCGGATCCTCCATCTGGGATCCAAGGCTTGTGGCATCCAAGTCGTAGACCCAGCGGGTCCAGGAAGAAAAGAGAGAGAACGGACGCGTGAGACAAGTGACGGAGCGAGAGGAGGCGTAGCGGGGGCAGGTATACATGGGACGCCGGGCTCATTTCGCCTGTCAGGCCCAATTCCGTTTGGGTCCAGGAACCTTGGAGCGCTGTGTTCAACGCTGCAGTTTATGGCCGTCATTACCTCGATCGGCCTCGAGTTGGATTAAACGATTTGTTCGTGTGCACGTTCTACTTTATTGGCTGACGTCTCCTACGTGATACTTAATGTTACGCCGATCTGACGCGGCGCGATAAAATTTGGTCCCGTCTCTTCACTAAACGTTCGATCGTGATAATCTCGAGTGGACAGACGATAATTATATGAAGCATATTTATCATAGAATTGTGAACCAACGATTTATGTTCTGAGTCAACATTAAAGTATCAACTAAGCTAGTTATATTTCGTGACTCAATGACTTCAATTCTATATTGTACACTTTTAGGCATTAATTTATAAATTAGTACACAGATATGTAAAAAATATGTATAATATATGTATATGAGAGAAAAAACATAACATTGAGTAATTGAGCAATTAGTCATTTCATAAATAATTAATTTTTATTATTATTATTGCTCATCATTATTCTATTGCATCCGTGAAATAATCAGCGAATACAAATCAGTGAGAGTTAATAGGGTCGAAGGCGGTTGAACAGAGATGAGATACACAGCTCTTCAATTGTCCGGGCATCAAGCACTTCCTGCAAAAGGTAGAAGACCTGCGTGTCCGAACTTCTTCATCCTGTAGCCTGCGCGACCACTTATCTTCCCTAATTTACGTAGCTTGTTTCGTTCAGCGATGCTGAACGACGTTTCGTGTCGTTAAACACCTCCTGCGCCAAATTTGAATGACAATGTATCCGTCCACGTCGAGTAGGTTACTCTCTCTTCTTTGTACCATACAAGGCTCACCCTAATTGTAATTAATCGTCTCGCGACCTTATCTTCGCAGTTTAACCCAGTCAGATCAACCTGAATTCGCCGAAGCTATAAATTCTCATTGTAATGGCCGCGTTTTGCGCCACGTACGTATTTTCACTTCTCACAACAATACATGGCGTATCATAAGTACCTCGTTAACGCGCTCATTGACATATATTAATTATAGCGTACGCGCGCTATCCACAAATTTGCATACACGATCATTTTGCGTGATACGCACCGCGATACCGTCCCTCACATCGTCATATTCGTTCCAAGTACTATATCAAGCGCTATCCGTTCCTCGTGATAAGTAACTAAGTTTGCGTCACCTGCAGCACGAACGAGGTAAAACTCGTCGTAGTCACGCGATTGCAACCTGCAGTTGCGTCTTCGACGATGTTGCGGATCCCGCGCGATCCAATTGGTGTCATCTGCGACTCGCGTAGTAAATGAAAACGACCGTTTCGCTAACTTTTCCGACGGCCGTCCGTTCCGCGCTCGTTGAGTACCGGTTTTTGACGAAGTAAGAAAGATCGCGAAAGGTACCTACTCGTCTTCTTCCCTCATTTGCGACTTGCCGCGCTTCTTTCCTCTTCTTCCTCGCTTCAATTTTATCTTCTCATTTTTTTTCTCTCTTCCTCTTCGTCTCGCAAAACGAATTTGCATCCGTTTCATCCATCTGGCCCAACAAAAACGTTCGATTTTGACAGTCGCAACATTGTGGCACGCATCGCGGATCTGTCTCGTTATCCATCTCGTTCACGATTGACAAGACAAATTGCGGACTGGAACTGCAAACGATGTAAGTGCCAGAAATATAATTCGTACTGTCCGTACGAACTTTTCGTATCTTTTTTTCATGACGAACGAACGATACATTGTTGAATTTACGCGACACAAAGTTGAAAGATAGATGAATGCAGTGACAGTTGAACATCAGAAACCATACGAAACAATTTTTCTTTTGAACGAAACACCGTGGTTTGGAAAATTCTTCTTTGAATTCTTCATAATTTTTCAGAATCCCATATTGAGAAATTAAAGATTAATAGATCTATTTTGGTAAAAAAAAATCGAAATTAAAGCAATATTAAAATTGTGGATTTAAAAGAATAAAAATGTTAAAGATGTAACAGTATTATTAAACAGAATTAGTAAATAAATATATACAACAGTACTATACAACTGGTGTTATATAATTTGGAAGGACAGATCTACAGCACTTTCGCCATTCGGCGAAACTGCTGTTACTGTAAAATACTGTAGAATAACAACACTGTAAAATAACAAGGAATATATCTTGAGTGGCAGTGACGAAGAACTCCCCATTCTTAGAAATGACTCGTAAGACTTTTGAACTGTACTGCTGTATGACGTGAGGTTATTTAGTGAAAGATTATTTCTTATCTTATACATTTTTCATTAATGCCAAAATTATGTGACCTGAGGATCCTCTACAATCTATATCATTGGTATGATAGACGCGTTCTTCTCATTCTCGTTACTGATTTCGGAGGCACATTTGCTGACGACAGTTACATCGTTTTTTAAAATGCACCACAATGCAATGTACATGGTATTCGGACGAGAAATTAGAGGTGTAAAAAATAATAGCAACAAAACAAGATTAAAGAGTTGGCAAAATTAAAAAAATTTTAATATTATGTAAATTTTAGAATTGTTCAGAATTTAAGTGTAAAATAAAATATGATTTTATAAACCTTTTAAATTCAAATTTTTTTTGTACGAATTGGATTGTTTAGAAGTGCTGAGAAAGTCTATATCTTTTTTAGAGAATTCTTCATATACTTAAATTTTGAAGAGTTCTAAGATTTCTTGAAAAAGTTGAAAATACTTTAAAATATGAAAAATTCTTAAAAATATTATGAAATAATAATAAAAATTTTTTTTACAAGTGCATTTTAATGGTATTTCTAATATTTAATACTGCAAAAAATAAAATTCTGTTGCGCTAGGTTTTTAATTGTAATAGATCGATCGTGATTTTTAATAATTTATCTTACTACTCTCTACGAAAATATCCTTTAGATAGATGCTTTATTATCATCCACTTTGATTCGCGTGTCAAACTTTCATCCTATCTTCCCTTAAATTGTTCGCGTATCTCGTTCACGGTAATGCGACACCCGATGATGAAAACGTTCGCGATCGCTCGCTGTGAGCTGTCCGACATCGGTATCTGTTAGCGGATACTGGTACCCGCGCATCGTCGAGTACCGGTGATGATGAATGAGAGGTAAGAAGGAGGCATCGAACGAGAGGCTCTCGGTTCGCGTCCTCGGGGGGACTCATCCATCTCGCTCTAACAGCCGCCATCTTCCCTCTCCTCCTCCTCCGTTCTCCCTTTCTCTTCTCCTCGCCGGAGGAAGTAACAGTATCCAAGTGGATGGATTCCATGCGAGGTGTGCGGAGACCGTGTGGATTGTGTGCAGAATGAACGCAAACTGTGAGGGTAATTTGCAACACCGGCAATTTACATAATTAGCAGTTCTGAACCCTCGGACGTTCCCCCACCTCTTCCGAGTTCTGTCTCTTCCCCTCCCACCTTCCCGTTCCCGCCACCTCCGCCACCACCGCTGCTGTCTGCCTCCCCTCGACCGCCACTCTCCTCACCTGGCCGCGGGCCTTACGTGGTATGCTCTTCGCCCAACAAACCGACACGTCTCTGTTTTACCCTTCGCACATTGGCGTAGGCGTTACCCCATCGGAGAGGCAAACGAGGTATCAATTGTGACTTCGTAGATACACCTAAATCGTTCCGTGTTCATGACCGTGAGACTCGTGAAACTTTCTACACCGATCCTATTCTTTAAGAAAACTCGAGCGACGAATTATATATTTTTTTATAGTTCGAAGCAACCACATTTAATATATGTTAAACGTTTTAAAGTGTAGCTCAGATAGAGCAGTTATTTAATACATATTGCTTTAGCGTATCAATTGATGCGTGTTGGTATTTTTATACTTTAAGGTGCAATGGAAGTTTCAAGCAAGTATTTTAATTAAATTCAGATTGAGGGAGAAAAATAACACGGAAGGGGGTGGAATAAAGGAATAATAAAATGACATAGTTCATTTCATGTAGAAAAGAGAAATTTCGTTCCCTTTTTCTTTTAATAGCTGATCGTAAAACACGGTAACTTGATATCGCGCTCGTGTTCGTGGGGACCGTCGGTGAAACGCGTCGTCGGCGCTAAGTTGACGCGTGACCCCGCGGCAAACAACAATTTGTGCATGCGAACAACTCAACTCTCTCAAGAATGCGGCGTATCCTCCCTTGTGCACTTGCGCCCTGTGCGCGCATATAATCCGGCCGCTTATCTGCCGGCACGCTCGTAACAGCGAAACTAATCCCGCAGGACTTAATGAAACGTATTATTTTAACTCATTTACCGGCACGCGAAATACGATAAGGCTCCGTATATGCGGTTCGCGATAGAGCTAACGTACGGATAATTTTTAACCACGCCGTTATCGCAATAGCGCTCGGGCGCGATTAAGATCGTCTCTCGGTCGCGAAAGACAGCGCGTAACATTCCGAGTGTAGTAACAGCGACAATTTTATCACGTTCATCTAACACAATCACGCATACTACGTCCGATCAAGTTTCCCCGTGAATATCGCTTGTCGTAAAGCGCATTCCCACGGAAGTCCTATATCTATCGGACATTTTGAAACGCGTGTAATTTCGCGGGAGCGACGCTTACGGTCGCGTTGTAAATTCATGTTTAATGAATACGTCGAAAAATCGGTATTCTGAGAGCTCGCAAAGTACAAAGCACATTTAAGAATCGGCAGAAGAGACTATATCCAAATAGCACGTAAACATTCTAAATATTTTCTAAATATTTATTAATATTTTATAAAATATATTTATTAAGAATATATTCATATAGTCTATTGATGTATAATATTTAAAGTACTGTCAAATATTAATGATATGTTCATAGTATATTCAAATGGTAAAACTACAAATGTTTTATGAATAAGGCTTATTGTTAGAATATACAATGTTCTATAGAAACATTGTATCATTCTATCTTGTTGACATTGTATCATTGTAAATATTATATCTTTATATATTTTTGGGCCTAATCTTGTGATAAGATAATACACTGGGCATGCGCAATTTATTAATTTTGCAAATATTCTAAGCAACTTTCTATCAATGTTTTTTTTGTTATACATAAATATGAATTTTTAAATAAAATATTCAGAACATTCAATTTAAATGTTCGGAAAGAACATTTGTATTTCGTAAGACTATTCATAGATTTTTGTCTATCTAGATATAATTAATGTACTGCGCAAATACAACTCATTAATTCTATGAATATTTTGAATAACATATTCTATGTTTCTTCTAAATATGGGTTTCTTATAAATATGAATTTTTCAATGGAATGATTTTTTGCAAATTCTACGAGCATCAAATTCAAATACTCAAATTCAAAAATTAAGAACTTTTATATAAAAATATTCATAGAATATTTTGTAGTCTCTTAGGTAGAGACTTATATCGGAATTTTTATTCAACCAAAACACGCTAAAATACTAAAAAGTTAAAATACTGAGAAAATTGCGATGTCACTCGTAATCATCCATGGATGATTACGCAAGACCTGCTATAAAGCAAGATTTTTGAAAAAAATGCAAAATAGAAAAGTTAAGAAAATCTCATGACACAATATTACTTCTAAAAGATCAAATACAATTTGAATAGAATGTATATGCACGAATAAAAACAGATAATTTGTTTTATTATAATTATTTAAGTATCAAATTGTAATCTGGTTCTGTAACTTTGTAAATAAACAAATAAAAAAAGTCTCGTAACAAAATATTTCTTCACACAAAATATGGTAAAGTATAGATATGTATCTGTACGATGAACAAGGTGCACAGATGAGTTAGCCTGTCACTCCTGCCAACCATCAACTGATACGTTGTCCCTCGTATTAATTAGTGGATAAACGATTATGAACCTGTGATAATGAAGCTGAATCATCCAGGAAATCGCGCGTACGAAGATAAAAAAAAAGTCGATCAGCAATCGATGTTTAATAGATCTCATTGAATAATAGCAAATGCCGCGCACCGACGTTCGCCATTATTCAATGAGATCTATTAAATATCGATTGCTGATCGATCCATCGATCTTCACGACGGTTACCACCGCCTTCGAGCCATTTAATTAACGAGTCTCGGTCAACATTCCAATTAATGCGCTTCATTAGCACTCATACGATTCCTCGTATCTCGTTTCCGCGGCAATCGCCGCGCGCGCTGATTAATTCGGCCGCTTAATTGATCGATCGATAAACGAGCGCGCGACATGGAAATCGGTCCAGTAATCTTGCCGACCACTGGCTCCTTTTCCGGTCCGTCGAACGGGTCCCCGTCGAATACGCAATGAGACAATTAATGATTAATAGCCACGGGAACACGGTGATTTTGAAGGAATTCGCAATGGAGATGTTGCGAATAAATTAAAGCGACGTACTTCGTTAAAACTTCATTAAATGTGTCATGCTGAAATGGCACGAAGGATATCTGCTGCTACATTTATCCATGCAATATATAAAGATACAATTATTATATAATTGTACTTAAAAATAAAAAGTGATTTTAACAAGATTCAGTGGATTAAATCAATAAGGTAAAAAAGAATTTACGAGAGCACAAAGTATTGATGCTTTAATAACTTTATAACTTTAATTTAGTACAAGTATCAATAACGTAAACTCTTCAATTTAGATTAGGCCGATCTTCAGTTCACAATACAATTTATAATGTAGGTCTAGGGCAAAATGTTTGTTTTTATTAATATTTATATTAGATTAAAGTTGTGAGATAAATTAAAGCATCAATACCTAGTTTATGCTTATAAGCACTATTTTATTTATTGTACTGAGAAAATATATATAGCAGCAGGATTTTTTATGATATGACACACTGTCAATATTTTTTACAGAGTTGAGTTGATTATCCGTTTCTCAAACAGCGGAAATTGAAAACATGCATCTGATAAAAATTTATACTTGAAACTTTTACTTTATATTATTATATGCGTATGATTTACATTACGTATAATTTTCTCTCTCCTTTTTTTTCTTGTGAAATCTTATTTCGTTCTACAGGTTTACGAACCCGTACATATAACTGTATTCATAACTGAGCGCACTTTCAATTTACAAATTCATTAGCATGAACCAATTAATATGTCGATAATGGCTTACAAGTCGCGTTACCACCGCGCTATTAATTTTCATTCAGTAAATTATGAATTCTGCTTTGGAACATCGATGTCATGAAATTTAAATGCATCACGATGGATGAGAAGAAGTCTGAAGTTAATTCTTTTAAAATTTCTCCAGATTCTCTCCCACACAGCTTTCAACAATTTCCATAAATTTTCCTTTAACAGTTGTAGCCTCGATAATGTGAATCCATAATGTGTTTCTCGAAGAAAAATCGATATCAAATTAAAAAGAAATCATTAATAAAGGCTATAACACGCAAAAAATTTAAGCAATAAGATGTAAGCAGCAAGCAAATCAACATTAGATTTACTACTGTTTACATTATTACCTGTCTCTACTGTGATTAACTGACTTACTTACTCAACTGTTTATGTCTTACTGTCTTACGTTTTTTTTTTTTTGGTACCATGCTTTAGGAGTGCTGAATAAAAGCAACGATTCTCTCTTCACGGCTCGCAAAACTTTTCAAGAGTAACGTATCTCTCCATATCGATGAAAATGATAAGGGCGGGATGATAACAAATCTCCGAGTACAATCTACCGGCATTGGCCGCGTTCACACATCCGTTGTTTCCGGGCACGAAAGGAGAGATCCGCCGTGTTTAATTACGGGGGAACGGGAGAGAGTTCCACGTCCGACGGAGTAAATTATTCCTTTTGGAAGTGGCGATTATAAAGCGATTATCGACAAGGATCGCTCCCGCAGACGCGGTAGGCCGCATATGGATTCGTAAACCGGCGGTTTCTCTGCCGTCGAAGTCCCGCATTGTCGGTGCGGGAGCCCGACAATGCCCTCGTGAAAAATAATTTGCGGTGAGAAGACACCCCTTTGCGCGCAAAGGGTAATTATGGTCGGCCATTGCGATAATGTCGTGTGCTCACGAATTATCGCGGTGCGAGTTTTGCTTATCGACGTATCCACGGCGAAAATTATTCAATTTTTCGCACGCGGAGCTGCCTTCTAAAATAATATGCTGCACGAGAAATTACTGAGGGAAAACAAACAATTTTGCTGGATCTGTCTGCGTATGTACATGTACGCGAGTTATCGTTCTGAAATTATGAGCTTCAGTCAACATTTACAGCATCGAATTTGCCATTTGCATATCGTTAGAACTTTTTAAATGATTTTTTTTCCTTTTTTTTACGTAATAGAAATGCTCATAAAACACAGCTCTTTTCGCTTTTGTTTTTGCTTTAAAAAAGATATCGCGTTGGAATATCTTTGGTTTTAAAATATTTTAATTTGTACTTTCTAATTCTTTACAGTATTTTAAAAAATACTCATCAATGTCAGCAGCATTAAATTGTTTATCAATTTAATTTGTGATATTACACACTCCAGTTTTTTTTTAGTTTAGGACTGTGTTTGAAAAAATAATTGGCGCGCAGTTTGCTTGAAATTGTAAAATTTACACAAAAATAAATATTATTATTAAGATTGCCAAAACCCGCGAATATGGCATATCGCTTATTATTACATCTTTTTCATTACTTTTTTCTTTTTTTTTTTTACAGTAAAAAATTTATTTAAGGATTCATAGGAGAGATATGTATAAAAGCGAAACGTTTTTATGGATGATTTAATTTATTTTGCTATATTGCTAGAGAACATGAACTGAATCATTGGATGGTCATACAATTCTATGGCTCTGCACGTCGAGTAAAATCACAATTCGCTATTTACAGGATTATTTACAAGCGAAAATCTTTGCGCCATAACCGGCTAGATTCTTGAGCGGAGTAGGAATATGATTCCTATTTGAAACTCAACGTGTTTCTTAAGAAATAAGCTCCTTAAATTGAAGAAAAGTTATCGAGTTGAAGTCTTAGACTCTTGTAATGCGACGCATTTTGATCAATAATATTAAAATAGTGAAATAATGTTTGGTTGGAACAAAAGCTTATAATGCTA
Organism: Acromyrmex echinatior; assembly: GCF_024713525.1. Classification (NCBI taxonomy): domain Eukaryota; kingdom Metazoa; phylum Arthropoda; class Insecta; order Hymenoptera; family Formicidae; genus Acromyrmex; species Acromyrmex echinatior. The sequence goes on from NC_141852.1 coordinate 23,119,171, forward strand.
TAAACTTCAAATTTCAAGTAGCTGTGTAACTTTATTAAAAATAAACGAAATTTAAATTTAAAAAATTTTAAACTTAAAATCTCTAGCCTTAATCGAATTGAGACGACACCTACACAAAATGTGGGCTCGAATCCCAATTAAAGTAATATTTTTCGCAATAAATTTTTTTTTTAAATACTTATTATAATAGTATCGAATTATTAACAGTTTTTTTACAATAAGCATCTTAAAAAACTGTTAATAATTTAATTCATTGTTATAATTTAACGAACAATAAGTTGCTCGTGGCAATTGAATAATCAGCGTGCGAATTAGAAACATATGAGAGAAGTGTAACACAGGCTAGAGGTCCAAAATAAGAAGAAGAATATTAAATTGCTTGTCAATTTAATTTGTGATATCATTACTCCAGTTTCGGTTTAAGACTGTGTTTCAAGACTAACAAATATTGTAATATAATAGGCGCATAGTTCTTGGAAAATGGAAAATTGTATAAATTCTCAAGAAATATTACTATGGAAAACTATTTTAATTGAATATGATATTTTCTACTTGTGCTTCTCAATTTAAAAAAAATCACTATGAATTTTTACATTTAAAAAATTACGAGCTGGACAAAATAGGAAATTTTCTTCTCATTTTATGGACCTATTATCCAAAAAAACTTAAAAAACTAAAATTTTCGATTTTTTTAACATAAAAACTTAAAAGTTTTCGTCCCGAAAAATCGAGAGATCCCAGGTTCGAATCCTGGCTGAGGTAATATTTTTTGCAAATTCTTTACAGTTTTTAAAATTTAATTTAGGGCGGGATTAATAGCGTTTCAAATTGATTATGTTGAAAGTCCGAAAGTTATCGGCGCTCAATCTTATCTGAAATAAAATTTAATTCAAATGAATATATAATATATTGTATTATTTGAAACATGTAACTTTGTGACCGTAATAAATTGACGTTCTCCTTTGTATATATTAAAAGTTTCCCCTACAAACTTGATTTCTAAAATTTCTCTAAGATTTTTTAGTACTAAGTCTTCGTGGATTAGGGCTCGTCGTGTGACTCCGTATGAGAACGACGACGGACTCATAACTGATAGGTTGCAAGTAAACCCCGTAAATTCCATATATACAGAAAAATTTTGGAATCCATATTGACTTAGCAGGCATCGTTAAAGGAACTCTTTTAGATTTAGGTGACTCTATAGCCGGTATTCATAGTCGGATCTTATATTTAAAACAGATCTTAAATCAAAAATCTTAAAACATCTTAAATATAGTTTTATGATCCAATCAGATAGCCATATTAACATCTTAAGACATTACTTAAGATTATTAAAATAAGAATTTAATATTTTTAAAATAAGAACGAACTGAATACCGCCTTTGACTGAGTTCAGACATATAAGGACTAATGTAGTTCCCCGCCATTACTATTATTATTATTATTAGTACTACTACTACTATTACTACTACTACTACTATTACTACTACTACTATTACTACTACTACTATTACTACTACTACTACTACTACTACTACTACTACTACTACTACTACTACTACTACTACTACTACTACTACTACTATTATTATTATTATTACTACTACTATGATTGCAGAAATAAAAAAAATAATTAACTTTAATTTCTCATAATTCCGTTATAAACTACCGCAATAAAAAAAAATGGGTCTTATAAAATTGAAATTTTGTTTTATCGAATGATACAATTATTAAATATTTTAAAATATTTTTACAAACATTTTTTTGTAATAAAATTTATAGAACTTTATACAGTGAGTGCAAAAACTATTCATACAGAGGATTTTTTTAAAAAATCTTACTTTTTTAAAAAATAAACATTATCCGGCGAAAAAATAAACATTATTCTTATCGAATTGAAGATGCATCAATATCGATATGATAATTTTAACATCAATTCGACGTCTAATTGATAGTCATTTCTTGCTGGGTAAACAATTTATTCATAAAAAATAAAATAAATTGTATGCTTTTCAAAATTATATATACCAAAAAGATGTGCATTAATTGTAGAAAATATATCATTTTAAAAATAGTGAAAAAAAGTGAAAGTTAAAAATTATATTGTTTGGACGCTCAAAAAGTATTCGTCGTAAAGTCGAAAAATTTAGCTTTCTAAAATCAGGAATACACGCAAAACTTGTTTGTTTATATTATAACAGAATATATTCATTATATTAAAATTGCTAATTAATGCTTATTTTTTACAAATTTTTTTTTATAAAAAAATTTCCTTGTGCAAATATTTTTGTACTCACTGTATGTTATTCAGCATCATTAAGATTTTTCTAAAATGTCTATGTATCAAACTGGTTGTCAATTTAATTTATGATATTACTATATTTAATATCGGATTTTTATTTAAAGACTAAAAAATTAATTCGGCACGCAGTTTAAATGACTATATTAGTCAAATACTGATCTGCTCAACATAATGATTTACCGATCTAATACGATTCTTTCTGGAAATCGGCATGCATATTCTCGCACTGCCTCTAAAGTATTATCGCTGAAATCATACACGAAAGCAATAATATTTTACTTTGAAAACAATAATATTCCGAAAATCATGAGTTGTCTTTTATTGCGATTTTCTCTGAAAATGAAGCAAAAACGAGCACATCTTTAAAGAACTTTTTTTTTTTAATTTATTTCCTTCACTCTCCCGAAGTTTGGCCATTTAAATTCGGGACATCCGGCAAAATTCAAACCGAATTATTTAAGAATTTAAGATCCAGCTTAACCGTTAAAGGTATTTATTCCTTACTTATTGTGTAATCACATTATGATCCTAAGAAATCTTTAGTTTTTTTTACGAACTTTTGTTCCAACCATATATCCAAAATATATCGATGTATCAATATCACGAATCGAAGATTGAAAGTTTCGAAAATAGATATTTTATTACTGCGACAGCTTCGTTATGGCGCAAGGATTCTCCGTCTATATAACATTAGCAATAATAATTTAAACTGTCAGTACATATCTCGAAACATCAATCGATGAAAGAAATACTGCTCGCTTGCGTAGAATAACGACTTAAATACAGCTGTAAATACAGTAACTATAAATACAGATTGTTTATCGGTTTCCTGTATCGCTAAGGATTTACGAAGTTTGGCACTCTCTGTTAAGTTTTTACTTACTCGCTCTGCATGAATACATGCATTCGTTCAGTGCATCTCGTATTCCTCTCGCATTAGTTTATCTATTTACACTCACGTTCTCGAAACGCAAGACGTCAGGATACTTCTGGGAAAGGCTCCAAGACTGCGCTGTAGTCTCCCGCTACAATTTATTTACATCACCCGAGGAAAGTTAGTTTTTATGGCGAATTGTTTTTATGGCAAGAAATGTGTAATTGCAATGAACGCGATAAATGACGCGCGCCGATGGCGATCGGCATATTGACATATTGCGGACGATCGATCCTCATCGCAAACCATTTTCTAAGTTTTAAAAATCTTTAAAAAACTTTAAAAAACTACATTCCGTACAACTTTCTAAATAGCCATTGTGAGCGACTTTCCAGCTAATTATTAATTCCAGCTAATTATTAATTATTATAAATTAAAATAAAATTCATAAAGCACAAAAACAAACAATAAATTTTTAACAAAAAATTTCTCTCTCCGTATAGTTGTGAATCGATCAGTCAATCAAAAAATTATCCGTCTTGTTAAAGTTAGCATCGATCGTCCTCGATACGAGCGTCGTCGCTTTCCGCCGGAAACGCGTCCATTTAGCTCCGTCGTCTCCGGCAGACAGACAATACCTCCATTAGACGATTTCCGATAGACGCCTTCGATTTCTCCGTTGCTTCTTTCAAACCCGTTATAAGATAGTTTGGCCTGAGAAACGTCCTCGTCCTAATCGAAACGATATTTACGGATTTCCGCGATTGCTGATCTTTGGCAACATCGCGAAATTGAGATCCTAAGGAACTGTGTCGTGGTTCCGGTCGAAAGAAAAGAGAGAATAAAAAAGATACTCTTCGTCGACGAATAAACATGCGATATAGAGTCCATTTCATCAATATATCTTATGCACTCTCTATCATATTTTCTGTATTCGTATATAGTTTTGTGTATATCTCTTACAGAAACTCGATTTAATACTGGTTCAAATTACTACTGAAATTAAAAAAAGAAATCCTATATTCAAAGCAGGTTTTAGCTTAAATATTTCTATGTAAATTTTTATATACATATCTGATTCTATTCAATTACGTTTGAAGATCAAAAAAGATTTCAGCGCGCGATTTGCAGAAGATATGAATATAAATTCACATGGAAATATTTAAGCACTAAAATCCGCTTTAATCGAACATAGGATTTTTCTTATTTAATTAGAATTATTCTTACCGATTCAAATTCGTAATATAATTATTTATTATTGAAAATTACTTATTTTGAATATTAAAAATACTGAAAAATGCCTCCATTAATCGATTTCCAAGAAATATTCAAAATAAATAATTAATTACTTCCAATATTAAATTTCTGTATGCGATATGTATGAAATCATTGCATTTAATCGTAATTACGAAAGAATAGTATTGAGCAATACTTGAGATCCTATTCTTGTACCTCAAAACACACAAATATGATAGACATAGGTTTCAAAAATATTAATGAAAGAACTCTAGAACAATAAATTTACTCTGTCGATTCATCAGATATAAATTTGAAATAAAACTTAACAAGTTCTCTTCACGTTAAAAAGATTTTGTCTCTCTCTTTGGGATTTACTTTGGGATTAAATTAATTGTTGTCAACTATTCTCCAAAAAAACTCTAAAAAAAACTTAAACAACGGAACTTTCCAGTTTTATAAACATTTAAATGAAAATGCATGATGTAGAGAGTTACATAGTTGCTCTCTGTGCCAAAGATTCAAATCCAGATCCAGAACACTGTTAGAAATTTCGTAATGAATTTAAGTAACGGTTGTAGTAACTCTCTGTAAGCTTATGAAGTAAGCTTGTAGTTACATAGTAACTGTAAGCTTGTAGTTATGAAGTAACTGAAAAGTAATAAATGGTTTAATTGAAAACTAAGTTATAGTAGTATTAAATATAATGAACGTATACATTAAATTTCATACAAATTCACATAAAATTTGATAGAAAGTATATTACATTTCATATGTACAAAAGTCTATTTTTATATTAGGTGCGCAACTAAGTTCTCGCTGTTATTTTGATGCAAATGCCATGAAAATAACAGCGAGAACTTAGTTGCGCACCTAATACATATGTACAGAAATATATTTTTTAGATACAAATACGTTAAATTTAATGTAATGTAATTAAATTTAATGTAATATCATAAAGTTAAATTCAAGTTATGTAATTTAAAAGCAGGGAAGAAGAGTTACTTTTCCGTTATTTTTACAGTTATTTTTATAATAAGAATTTGATAATGATACTGCAATTTTTTATGATTGTAATGGTGACTAATTAAATGCTAAAGTTACGCTAAGGGTAGAAAAGTCATTTTGAAAAGTAAATTTACCATTACGCGTTACTTATTGAAAAAACAAGTAACACCGTAAAATTATTCCGTTATTAATTACATCAAAAAATTACAAGTTGCGAGTTATTTTATTCAGTAACGAATAACTTTTCCAACTCGTTGGAAAAGTACTTAACTAATAACTGTTCCAACTCTGGTGTTACATCATAAAAATTTCGCAACATTGTTACTAAATCGTTATAAAATAATAAGGTAATTAAGTAACTAAGTAACAACAATTATAGTAACTAATTATTTCCATTCCCTGCTTAAAAATACATTAAATTTCATAATATTTTTTTAACAGTGCATGTGTCAAATTTCATTTGGTCATCACTTCTCAGAAAGCAATGACAAACTATCGAGAGAGTATCTTTGCCTTCTTCCAATAAGCCATTTGAAACCGGCGTTAAAACTGTAAGTTCCGTGAATATGTGCAAAAAAGGTCATCATTCTGACAAGAAATAACAGACTTGAAAAGGAAAGAGAGAGGGAGAAAATACGAAGAGACAAAAATACACGAAAGCTTTGTTTGAATTAAAGTGGAATAATTTTCTACTCAAAATTCTTAGTGTCGATATTCGAAATGGCAAGTATAGTAATCGAACCTAGATCTTTTATTCGACAAGCAACTCAAATATTTTCGCATTCACGATGTCGCGCTTTCAGTTGCAATATGATGAGTACCGTACCGTCGCCGGTCGTTATCACGATTTCCGAATCTTCTGATTTTCCTTTTGTACATCGAACTCATACCCGAAGCTTCGACCGTAATTTGATGCGAAAAACGCCGTGCTATTACTATTGCATGGTAATTTACTCATTGCTATTAGCTTCCTGCGCATAACGTTAACACGATCATAGACATTTCGAAGAATTCAATTTTCCGATGCTCAACTCGATGACGAACTCGAACAAACCTAAGTCGATTAGTCAGTGTCCCGCTATTCTCTTCCAATGGATGACTTCATTGTATGACCTTCACCTTTTTCTCTCCTCGAAGTTTGTTCAAGACAATTTACTCGATCCTGGATCTTAATCCAGGCAGAGAACGTCTAGCTACGCTTCGGAACCGCTTGAACATTCCTCAGCTTCCGGATCGATGTGTTCTTCTTCATCCTCCTCCTCGTGATGATAGTCACCAGTCTCCTGCTGCCATTTGCTGACATGATGCGTGTTTTTGTTGCTATTGTTGTTAGCATTTCCGTTACCACCTCCACCACCGCCTCCGCCACCACCACCTCCACCACCCGATTGCTGTTGGGCTTTCGCCTCTTCTTCCTGTTGCATCCGCTTGTGTTTTGTCCGACGGTTCTGGAACCATACTTTCACCTGAAACATCAATGATATTGTTGCGAATAACTTTTCAGAAATCTAACGTGATTCTCTGTAACACATTTCAATAATAATCGTAGTAGATTAAGATATATACGCTTGAATTAAAATCCCTTCCAAAAAAGATGAATCAGAAAATAATTACCTCGAACAAAAAACAGTTATACAAAATTGTAAGTACGCAGAATAAGTGATTAAGATCACTTATGCTTTATTTCGTAAAAATCGTTACAAAAATGAATTATTTAAATATTATTTAAAGAATAGCAAAAAAGTTTGACCACACACAAACCTTTGTGGCTAAATATTTTTGTCCTGCAAAGTAGAAACATCCACTTTATATAAATCAGATCTAATGTCATAAAATAACATAAATAATTAAGTTCAAAAACTCGTGATTATTAAATGAGCTTGGATATTTCAAAATGCTTTGTTCATGATAGATAGAAGCCTATTGAGAGAAAGTGTAGTTAAGGATTTCTGATCGTTTCGGTGGAGGGAACGCGCCGCGGAAGATAATTCTCCGACGAACCCGATGGAGGCAAAGATACGCGACGTTCAACGAGAGGTAATTCGAGAGTGGTCGTCCCCAGCGAATACCGACGTATCCGCCAATCGATCTCAGCGGGCCAATCCCTCCGTCGAGAGACAGGGGGGCGAATCGAACCCCTCGTTCTCTTACCAGGTTTGCCAAATTAAGTGGCAACTAGTTATAAGCCCGGTCAACCCCCCGATGTATCAAGGAGCCACCCCTAAACGGGAGTATCCGGTTACAATGGTACGTGTCGCTCTGGAAGAAAAGGGGACGAAATGCGCGTAGAAGGGGGATCACGACAAACTCGATCGGGACATTGTCCTGGAATTGACTGTTAGATATACGCGCTGCTCGTGAGAAAAGGGTTGAATAGGGTCCATTTTGAAACTATCTACGCGGAAAATCAGCATTATGACACGAAAGAACACACACGCGCGATAAAGGGGTGGGTCGAGGGTTGAAACGAGGATGTTTGTCTAACGTCTCGGATGGCTGGGCGGTTTTGACAAGACCCGGATTAGCTTCCAACACGGTGAACTTCAGCAGTGAGATGAAACGAAGCGTATAATTTCACGGTTTCGAGGCCATTATGGAAAATTACAATATGAATGAGATAAATAGCATGAATTTATTATATTATTAAAAATTTCTTTCGTCATCAGTATATTGGATTCTTTTATAAATATTTTATTAAAGATACAATAAAGATACATGGAAAATATATTGTTTTTATATAGAAATTACTTAATTTATCTTAATTGCTAATTTTCTAAAATAATATATTATATAAGTTTTAGTAAGATTTTAATTAGCACAAGTGAACATAAATCAAAGTAATTAATTTCTTTATATTAAAAAAAAGAAAGTTGGCTAAGTTACTGTTACAATGAATCCTTGAATTGTTTTCGTGCCACGTTGAATATAAATGATTTAAATAACACCCCAAACCGAAATATTTCGCCTTTAAGCCAACATTAAATATCTCATCCCTCGGGACCATCTCAAGGTTGTTATTTACCACTGACCAATCGAGACGTGAAAAAGCAGGGACAAACTCGTTGCTGCGTGCCTGGGGGACCACATTGGGGGGTCGCAGCACTTAACGGGTGATTAAGAGGGCAAATAGAGAGAGCAACCCCTTTCGAACAGACCATACTTTTGGGCCTACCCTTTCTCCTCCCCTTCTCTTGAAAGTCACCCCGTTACGTCCCTAGACGTCGCCTCCAGGAGCGGCGTCGCGACGCTTAATCGGGTTACCCCCGTTTCGTAATCGCCTCCTGTCAACCCCCGGGGTTGCCATGGCGATCGCAGGCGGTCCTGAATCCCGATTGGCGGATCTGCACGCACGCGAAAACCCGGGCATCCCCTTCCGCACGCTGTATCCCCCAGGATGAGCCAGACGCTTCATCCCCGCCGCAAACCAACCCTCTCTCGCTCCCTTTTTATCAGTCTGTCCCTTTCTCTCCCCTTTTCTCTGCTCACACCAACGATACCTGGATTTACACTCAGTTTAACCGCTCCTCACCCCTTGCAACTGCAACCTCTGTCTTTCTCTTTCTCTGTGCTCTCCATCGACGCTAGTATTTCACGGATGCGCACGTTGTAAAAATCCTATAAAAGCTTCCAACACGTTCGACGATTTATACCCTGATATATTATCCCGCGGAGTTTAATGCACGACGGTAACACGCGATTGGGAATTCACCCCTGTCAGGCGTCGGGAATGAGCGAAGATCAACGAGAAAATGATCCGACGCCGATCGGTTGGATCCCTCGCACGATATCTCAAATCTCCGTCGAAAATCTCGTCTGTGAAACCTTAATTAGTCGTTAATGAATTAATGAAACTGTTCGAAATCGGACAAAGAACTTTACTCGCAATAACCGACGACTGTCTCGACCAAGATACGGAATTTTTTGTTTCCTGCAGAAATACTCTGGTAATTTAGTTCCAATCGGATCGCATTAAAGTACTTTCATCAAAGTACTTCTCTACTTCTCCCGCATATTTGATTCCTCAGTCATATTCGCCTGCTGATTGGCTACTTCTTCCGACCATCGTCTCGTCTCGTACTGCCAAGATTACACTTTATTCCCTCCACCGTGTACCAGGCTTTTATATTTCGTCCCTCTAAAGAGACCCGTGAACCGTCGGATGGACACACAGTGCGTATGTACGACTGTCACGGTTACGCGCTTCGCGTATAAGGTGTTCACCTGTCACTTAGGCGCGTTATTCCAGGAGCAGCTTCAATTACGTGCCTGGAAGGTAGGCAACGGCGAGATCGTGCTCGGCCTTTATCCTGTGTTTGCCGCGGCCAAGTAAGCGAGGAGCCAAGTTAACGCAGGTAAACGCGACCGAATGCGTACTCGTTATCTCACGAGACGGACACTTTTCTGCTCGTCTGCATCACGGAGATGCGCGTTCATCGAAAGGTTTCTAACGCGCGATGAAATTCCTCAGCAAAACGACGGCTTTGATTCTGGCTCGAAACTCGTAGACGTTGATCATTACTTTCGATACGATTGCCGTCTTATTTGCAAGTTTTTATTCCGATATTTCTTGATTTCAATATCATCGAACTTCTCTCCTCTGACTAATGTGATCCTCAACACATATTTTCGGAAAGATTAAATCTGTAGCATCCTCCATCAATTTTCAGTTTATTCGAAGATCTGGTTGTTTGTCTTGAACAGAAGAGGGGATTTCATAAGAGATATAACTTCGCCATCTTGTATAAGTTACAATTTTCTTCACTGTAGAGTCGTAAATGAATGAAATACCAGCCGAAGGGGGTTAACGGGAAATAATTCGCGCATCAAAGATAGAACTCAACAACAACTCTGCAAGGAGTATAGTCGGAATAGAATTCTGCAAATAGAATTTTCTAATTTTAACGCAGCAAATGTTGGAACAGCAATGCATCGTGAGTTCATTATGCATGTGCTGCCTATAACTGATCATGAATCGCCAAGATCGTTTACATCCAACGATAAATACACGCGCGCGCGCGCGCGCGTATTATATATATAATATATAATAAATAAATTAATAATAACATTACATCAATGTTATAATTTCTTATTCAACAAATTACCTATTATATATATCGTACGTTACATTACATTTATATTTTTAGTGCAATTATAATATTGATACAATGCTATTGTTAGTTTGTGTTCTGGATAGTTATATATAACTATTACAGCTACAGGTATATAAAATAATATGTATAAAATATACTGCAATTTTGTGTGTGTGTGTGTGTGTGTGTGTGTGTATTATAATATACATATACATGCTATAATTTCCATGAATGGTTAACATATGACCAACTCTCATATGTATATATATATATATATATATATATATATATATATATATATGTAGAGAGAGAGAGAGAGAGAGAAATTGTTACAAATAGTTGTCTATCTACATAAATTACGTCCCGCGATATTCGCGATAAACCCGAGACGTCTGTCTCAAAAAGAAATTAACTTTGGTATCAATTGCGAACCGGTTACACACAGAGTTAGGAGCGAGATAATTAATGTAACGACAACGGTGTAATAAATGCGCGTGACAAATGTCATTGGACTCATCAAGGACAAAAAGTGACATGAGCCGTATAGACCATTCGCGCGAGCTAATCTACTCGTCTCCATCTTCGACATATATAGCCGTGTGCGACATATATATGCGCGCACACAGATGAGCGAACGACGAAAGCTCACGTCGCGTCACGACGTGCATCGATAATCGCGGATTTAATTAATCCCGATTATTAATTGATATTCTAATTACGCGAGCCAAGCCGCGCCATCCGGCGAACGGGACGGATCATTACATGTTACGGAACGCGCGAGTAGGACAGATCGTGGCTGGAAACGTGCTGGGAGAGGAGAAGGGAGCACAGAAAAGGAAAGGCCTCTAATCTATCGACGCCTTTATGCGCCACGTTAAATATAATTACGTATAATAATATTACGATCGCGATCACCAATTGGCCGCCTTTGCTCCCGTAATAAATTGGATATTTCGCTAATGGAAACTAACTATATTACACCACTCGTGTTTCCCAGTTGCAAACTGTGGTCTCTCATTTTCATTATTTTTATGTAATTAATGAAGCGCCTGATTTTTTTCCAAAGAAACTTAAAAAAAGTTTCTTATATCTCGATTACACAAGAATTCATAATAACGTCTTTATTTCAATCAGAATTGACCTAAATTGTGATATTTTTTCAAAGGATGCAGTTTCTTGAAGCTATCTAAGTTTCAAGAAATATCAATTTTTTTTTATAACGAAGTTTAAAAATTCCTATGATGGCACTTCAAAGAGATGCATCTTGAAAAAGAACAAATATAATAAAAATATATAATATATAATAAAAATAAAATCCAGTATACTGATACGTTGAACTTTTATTAGATATTTAATAAAATGTAGACAAGAAGAATAATACATCTTAGAATATTAAGATTAGATGGAATCACAAATCAAAATTAAATGGCACGTTGAAATAAAATCAAATTAAAATTTGATTCGATTAATTAAAAAGTTGCAGCTAAAAGACGTACGCTCCTTATACATACACAATATATGTATATACATACATATGTATGTATGTATTTGCTCAGCCGTCTTCGTCTATTTAATTACCTACCACCGTGCCGTACGCGCGTATTCGATTTCAATCAGCGCTTTTTTATCCATCCGAGCGCGCTTTACAAATCCGGCCGTGCCGGCGATTTATAATTGGCGAAGCCGTGCCGTGCCAAACGGCAGCTCGACAACACAACGTGTGCTGAACGATTTTTTTTCGTCGTGTCCGCTTTTTTCGCCGATAGTGAGAGGGGGAGAGAAAAGAGAGAGAGAGAGAGAGAGAGAGAGAGAGAGAGAGAACGAGACAGAACCGCCTGTAATATGTACACGAGAGCGAGCCCTCAAATAAAATCTCCAACTGGATAGCAACCAATCGCCAGCGCGAGAGCTAGTCGCCCCCTAATCCCCCGGGGGTTCGGCGGTCACGCTCGAAACATTATTTTTAATCCCCCGTACGGTCGCGACAATTCGCCGCCCCTCGCTATTGCGCGAGACGCGTCGGGCTAAATAAACCCGCCGATATTATTTTTCAATCGTCGCGAGCGTACACATCATACGCGCGAGAGAGAACTTGGGGAGGGGGAGAGGAGGGGAGAGAGAGAGCGAGAGAGAGAAGAGGGTTGGAGAGCGGCAGGCAGACGACGGGCCCGATTCCACGGCTATGGCCTGGAAAATACAAAAGCGCGCACGCGCTTACTCCGCGGATACGAAAAAGCCATCGCGAGCGCGTACGTTATACGTATGTGGGTGTGGATTACAGGATGAAGAGCGGCGCGTGTTTTGTTAGGACGAAATTGAGCGTGATCTCGCGCGAGGGGACGCCAATTTCCTCGGATATGCGTTTCTCCATCCGCCATATTCGCAGAGCGCAAAGTTTTCTTTTTTCCTCTCCCTCCCCTTTTCTTCTTTTTTCCTCTTCTTTTTTTTGGGGAGGGGGGAGGGGGAGAACGATTGTCGCGTACCATCGCTGCTGCGTTTAAGCTCTTCAGGGGTAATCGCGTCGACCGTGACGAGCAAAAATAGGAAATATAAAAGAGTTTCTTATTGCACGATTATATTGTATTAGAAGTGTCATGTATCAGATTCGGACTCCAAAAAATAACTTCTAAAAGCATTGTATTCAGTGACGTTTCACATTACTGCAATGAAATTTCTAGATAAAAAAAATATTTGTATAGATTCTCGTATTGGTTATCGGAAGTTACATCTACATTTGACATCTGACTTCGTTATTAAAATAAACTCAGCAAAAAATTTCACATTAAAAAAATATGGATGTTGATTTAACACCATGATATTAAATTAATAAATATAACCATGTTAATATATACATAGTATAGATTTAATATCACGGGATTTAAAGCATACTATTAACGTCGTAAATCCGCGTTACATTAACGTTTATATTAATATCACTATATACATATACAGTGAGAATTATATAAACATTATATGGTATTAAACCACTGTGCATAATTTTTTTTTTATATAATCTGTACTTAAAATAAGTTTATGTCAGTAATGCAACATCACAATGTTAAAAAATGTAGGAAATGATTTTCAATATTTTTTAGTTTATAGTATGACAAAAAAGTAAATGTTAAAAAACCTGGAATGTTGACGGACAATTTTAATAACGATCAGCCAAGATTTCGCGTTGGCTTGCGGAGTCGACGATACACATACGAGCCGACGCAACACACACAACAGTGACATGTCGGGATCGTGACGAGAAAACCAAAAAGGTCTCCATCCTGCCTCTGTTCAGTTCCAGAAGAAGCGATGAGAGCAAGAGAATACTATCGACGACTATCGTTTACACCGATCATTCGACACAGTACTATTCGTGTTTCGGAATCCTTTGAGCATTCGATTCTTTGCATGTCCCGCCATATACGACACGCGATTTAAGTTGCAAATTTTACATTGCGAATGGCCTGCTCCTCGAGAAGTATGAGACATAGAATGTGTACCATGTTATAAAAGTGCAGTTTATTTGTATAATAATTAAACGACTACTAGACAATCAATTGATGCACAATATTTCATATTACATAATATTATTTAATCGTTTAGAGGCTATATTGAAAATCTAGATTGTTTGTTTTGAGTTTGAGTTAATATAGAGCATCTATAGGTCGCTTAAAGATAGCTACAATATGGTCTTCCTAAACGCGCGTTGCTATTTTTACTGAATCCAAAAAACTAGTGGTTCAAAATTAGTTTCCAAATAGGAAACTTCTGAATTCATTAAAAATACGAGACATTTTCAATACTTTACACATGGGTGCAGTAAAAATTTAACTGTTTATGATGTAACTACTTACAAACAGCAAGTAGATATTGGATACTTAGACCATATTAAATATATCATATTGAATTATCTTGTTTTAATAATATATTACTTGTTTTAATTATACTAAACGTTGTTTTCACAATTTTATTAAAAATTTTATACATTCTAATCACTTTTATCGTTTTTATTCATGTAGAAGTATAAAAAAGTAGGAGCGTAATTTAAAAGAGATGTTGAGATTGTTGACTACCCACCATCACTGTTAATCGCTTACCATATGATTACTATTAATTTATAATACGTGCTCGAGCAAAGAGAGTTATAAAGGAGTATTTATATATATACATATATCAAAAAAAAAACATTCACCGCGCCTTGGATAATAAAATAATGTCGGCATAAAATGGCTAACAGATTTCCCCCATTGCCCTTAGATTCCTATTAAATTAAATGTCAGCTTACATCGATATATTACACAGTTTCACGATCTAAATATCGTCTGAGGCGTTGATATCAGATCGAAACGGGCGAGCAGGCGGCAACGTGAGATCGTCCGAGAGATCGTTTCATAATTCGTAGAAATTAATTGATAAATATCCAGGCGACCGTGAAATATACGACTGCGTGCAATTAGGCGAACGATAAGTCTCACCGTTGGATACCGTCGAGCAACATCGCGTCTCTTAAAGGCTAAATTAATGGCACTCTAAATTTCCCCATTTTAATTAGCCATTGTTCGCCCCGATAGGCCGGCGATGTAACGCCGCGTAAAAATGAGATAAGCGCAATATCGTTGGCGTAATTTTATTCTCATGCCGGGGCGACGATAAGGAGCCTAGTAAGTGGTCGAGTTCGAGCGGCCCGATTCGATTTAAACGTCTGTCGATAGTCTCGATTAAACGCAGCGCGTGGATTATGACTGATAATGTTTGTTTGGTGGCTATCTCGACAGTGCCGACAGCCAGAGATCGTTCTCTTAGCGCGACAGTCATACGAGATGCGTCTCGTGCCTGAAATTATTGCCGCGTTCCGGCGCGTCGTGAATACAGAATTACTTCGCTATACGTTGATCGATGCCAATTTATAAGGCGAAATAGCGCTCGCGCGAAATTCAACATTGTTACGATGTTCGTCGGGAAGCATCCGGAATTGTCTGAATCGCAGAGAAGAATATATTTTACTTCAATTGTAGGTTCTTTTTAGCTTCTTCTCTTCTCCTTTTCTTAGAGAAAAAGGTCTACTTGCAATTTTTCTGCATTCAGAATCTTTGCTTTCCCTCTCTTTAACATCCGAATATATCTATATCTCGTTTTAAATACAAAAATTTTTCGAAGATTTCAAGTCACGCGACAAATCTAATGAAAAAATGGGTAAACTGTATAAAAAATTCTCAGCTAAAAAGATACATTTTATAATCCAATATAGCATCGCGACAGAAGATAATTGATTGGCCAATTAGTAAAATTCTTCTAATTGGTCAATGAAATACTTCAAAATATTTATATTTATTAATGAGATTTTTGACCAGATGTAATTTGATATTCCACAAATATTACGAGTTTATTCACGCGCCAATCCGAGTTCCCAGCCAACTCGGGAATGCAAAACGGTACTCGCGACGTATTCTAGTTCCGTTTTCGCCGCTGTCGTCCTTAATTCCAATAAATCGCTCGCGTACCGTTACACTCCTCGAAATCCTCGTCGTGACGATAATGAAAAAGAAGGAGAGTAAAGCGTGTCTAATAACATATGGCTGCTATATTCCTGGCCAAGCAGCGGACCCGCCGATCGGCGGCGTATTACGCCCGTCGCGAACGATAATGGAGGGAGTTTTGCATATTATGCAGGCCGCGTACGGATTCTCTATGCATAATGAGGCGTGTCGTCGTCGGACTAACAATAAAGCGCGCGCCGTCATTCGATATATCTGGCGCGCACGGCCCTTCTTCCTGCCCGTTTAATACCGCAATGGTGTTTCGCGTACGCATACGTCAGCGCCAAATAGCGCTCGCAATTAGACACGAATCTCAATTTTCGCTGAATGAGAGCCCACCTTCAAATCGCATTAGATGTACGTGTACCGTAAATTATGATTGTGTTCCGTGATGCGATATTATTTCTCGAGCAGCGATAAGAAATTTATTAACATGTATTTATAGCGAACATGTTGCATCTGAGAAAATAATCGAGACTTGCATCAGTTTTGTTAGATGCTTATTAGGAGCTTCCTCAGAATTTTTTTTTCGCAGAAACTGCAGTTCCTCATCGACTACGTTTTCGTTCGTTCCGCAATGAAGCACTTAGGATTCCGCACACGCGAGTTTTACAGTGCACCTCGACGTGGAACTCATTTGCCGCTAACGTAAGATTGATAACAGCAACGCATTCTTAGATTGCGTCGGGATAAGATCGACCGAGCCATAAATTCGTTCTAAGGACATATTTATGAATATGTGAACACGCGTGATTGAAAATTATGCTCTCAACGAAAACGAGGAGAGGACACAACCGAGCTGTCAGTCTCTTCCATTTTCATTGAGCGTTCGATATCATCTGTTTCTAAAGCCGCATATCTAACTTTTGAGACGCTCTTTAATAAATTTAGAAAAAAAATCAATTCTTTTGTATTCTACTTGATGTTCACACATTCACGAACATTATTTATCTTTGTTTAATATTTCATAATCAGTAAGGATAAAATGATTCCAAGTGTATTGCGACTATCAAATGAAACACACCCATCGGGCGAAGAGAATCGATTCTTTAAAAAATCGATTCGAAATTTAAGGTCGCTCATTTATGAAATTTGGAAGTTAAGTGAAAAGTCGAATTGGAGGTGAGAAAAAAAGAAAAAAAGGTAAACAGACATAGAATTGCACATAGAATTGTTCTACGCACTTCATTTGCGTTATCGCATGTTATACGGTTGGCGTCGAAAGAATCATTGTTAACGGAACACGCAGCAATCGCGCCCACCAACACGGACGTGGATGCAAATTACTCCGGCAGTATACAGCGCGGCATGTTAATAATGTCGCGTTAAGTATCACTGAGCATTTGCGTCGCAGAAATATACGGCGCTATTTATTTTCCCCAGCTCTGTTCGACGATTCGCGATAGCGAAGATACTTGTTCTACTTTACTTTGTTCTCTCTACCTTCCCACATTGACAGCGAAAATTCTATTTATTGTATTCGATGACAAATTGTAGCAAAGATTTAAAAGTACCATTTCGTATCCTGTGCATTTCCTTTCTTTAAAATAAGAGCATCAAGTAATTAGTTATAACATTTATAATTTGTTTAATACACAACCTTATAAACCAAATATTTTTTAAAGAAATTAAAGTATATGTACGAATCATTTAATAATTTTGGTATACTTGTAAAAGTGATGAGAATTAATTCGAGACACGAACGGTCCATATATGATAAAAAATTGGAAAAATTGGTGATTGCATTAAGTAATGATAACGTAATCTTTACTTTTACTTGCTTTTATGGATATTGCTCTTCATCCAACTTCACAAAAATACAACGGAATGAGAATACAAGGATAACCTTGGTTCTCCAGCCAGAATGATACCACACGTGCTACCTTGCTCTGTCTCGAAAGTCATTCCGAATTCAAATACATCGCTCAATCGACATAATAAATTAAATTTCTAAAAAAGGAAAAAACTGTTTGTCAACTTGACAGAAAATTATTGATTAATCGAATAATATCAATAAAAGAAATACATTCTTAACAAATATCATTTTTGTATCCTTAAAAAACCATCCTTTGTGACAATTTTAATAATTTTTTTTAATTGAAATTAAGTTAGTTCACCTTCAATGTTTGATAAGATAATGTTTATTTAATTTATTTAGAGTAATAATAGTGTCATGGGATAATAATTTATCGAAGATCACTATGATCAATACTCTCTTCTCACATTATCGATCTTTCCTGAACCTTCTCTTGAATCACTTTATATGTTACGGAAAATATTTAAAAATCAATCTGTCAAATTGAGTAAAATTTTCAAGTCAAACTTGAAACTTTATTAAAGAGTGCGTATTTTCGCTTTTATGAACTAAACTTCCACAATGTAGAGTAATAGGGTGACATGCTCTTACATGGCAGTTAACTCGTTATTAGCTCATTTGGAAGTCACAAAACGATTTGCCGGATCTGTGGTTTGAAACTTGCATGTTAAACATTGTTTATTGACGGCTTTTCGTCGAGATACGTAGGAACGTCCTTGTTCACTGGACGCGGTGATAAGGAGCAATTAAAGCGTGATTTACAGACTTGACTCGCCGCTCGCCGGCCACGACGATTATTTTGTAAACGACGAACAACCGCGCCGTGACACAGTCTGATTTATCGTTGACCTTCTTTCCGCACCACATGTCCAATGCGTCGTTAATTATCGCCGTTAATAATACCACCCTCGCGCGCGCCCATGGAACAAATAACGATAATATAACGAGAAATCTTTTCCATACCTCAATTTTATAACTCTTAACGATAGTGTCGGTATCGTTATATTGTCGTTGTACTTATATTGTATTGTAGGTATTGTAGGTACACATGTTAAAAAAAAGACAATATAACGATACCGAACTGTCGTTAAAAGTCATACAATTGAGGTATATAGGAGAACACTTTTGTGATCCCAAAAAAAAAATACGACGGTGCTTCGCGTGTGCAACGAACATTACTGACGTTTATTTATTGGAGACTCAAATGCGCACGTAGATTTCCTGTCTAAACAACGCCGTCGAAAGTAACGAGGTATATGCCGATATTGTCGATGGATGTTGCGGCGGGCAAGGTAAACTTTCGTATAAATTACTTAAGCAAATATCAGGGTGTAACGTAACGCGATGGCGTGACGATGTAACGGAGCGGTAACGAGAAGGTGATATTCGCTATTAATCTATATCTCGCTATTGATTGTCTTGGATCAACTCCTCGATTTGACGTCATTAATCATCGCACGCCCCGATCGTTCCTGAAGATAATTAATTTGGATTATGGATGTCGTTCCATTACGATTGACAATAAGGCGCCGTTGAATCGTGAATTTTCAGGCGGGGAGAGCGCTCGATGTAATTAATATAATACGCCAGTTAACCGCGCAAGTATGAGCGATCGTTAGCTGAATCGACGGGAGGCTGATGAGTTGATTGGCGTCAATTTTCCGCGATAGCGCAATCGTCCATGTTGGTAGTTCTTGTATAGTTCTTGTACATAGCCGATGTACCCTAATGCAGTCACTCATTAAGAGCGAGAGTGTACGTGAAAGAAAATGAGTCGAACAAATGCCGCGATCGCAATTCTCACTGCAATTGTTATATGAGTTATATTTTTTGTTATTTAAACCTGTATTGTGCCTAATGAGTTGAAAAGAAGAATTCTTTAAGATGACTTTTTAAAGACCTCATTAAAATCTGAAAACTTGTATCAAAAAGTAATCTTTCTATAAGATGTCTTCTAAAAGAGCTCTTTATAACATCAACTTATAAATGCTATTAGTAAGCAATTACGCAGCATCACTATTAGCTGAAGACGGCAGAGTCATTTTCTCATAACAATCATACAGAATAATATAAAGATGCATTATAACGAGATAATAAGTTTCCTTTATTTCCTCTTCCAGTTCTCGTCAATGCAGCCTTCCACGAATTCGTAGATATCCACCAATATCCGGAATTAATCTCTTTTCGCACTCTAGCTGTCTCAGGGGATTTTAATAGCTCCAGATTAAATTTTAATCGTCTCTTAGATGGAACTCTTTTCTTCAGACGTAATTTTATTTTTGCGCACAGCAAATTAAGGAATTAATGTCCGCATTAGAGTATGTTTCGCAAATTGAATGCTGTTTCTGAAGCGCTGATTCATCAGGATTCATCAAAACAATCTGATTTCTTACAATTTTATCATTGTAATGATTATTTAGGTGTAGCTAAAATCAAGAATTTTGAATCGCCACTTTATCTAAACAGAATTACACGAGTCGTTCTTCTCTTCCATTTCGAGTATCTATAATCTACTATCTCAGTCCTATCATCTCGTCAGTACTAATGTCTTTAACCTTTGCGTTAAAGTCTCCCATGATAATGTTACTTTCATGCTTTTTTGTATATGAATTTTGATCAGCTCGTAAAGATCTTCCTGATTACTTTTATTTGCATAAACTTGTATGATATTTACATTTACTAAATTACTTTTTAACTACGATAGCATCACCCGATCAAAAAGCAACGAACCAGAGATAACACATCGTTCTTCAAAACGCCTACCATTCTTTCTGGTGTGTATTATTAAGCGAATTAGAATAGTACACTGAGTAGCGATTCATTTTGATATCGTCCGAACCTCTGTTTGGACTGTTCGGAATCTGATCTCACACATTCAAGAATTCTAATTTTAAGGCATTTCATTTCGTGTTAAGTTATGAAGTTTACATCTTTTGTACAGAGATCTCACATTCCATATATCTTGTAAACATTCATCAATTTGAACTAGGAGGTTCTTCACATACCTGTTCCATTTAAAACGCTGAGGACTCGGGGCCATTTGTATTTGGTTCCATCATGATGGCTGTTGCAAATATAAAAGTAGTGCGGCGATTTCCTACTTGCCTTATGCATCGCAATTCTATCGTTCTGAAATTGTCTCTTTCGTCTGTAAAAGATCTAAAAGTGAGCCGCCAAAGAAAATAAGTTCGATTCTAAAATTTTTTGAAAATATAATTTCTGATAAAATGTTATAAAATCTAAAAAAATCTAAAAATATTTTTTAAAAATTATGGAATGAGAAATCTCAGAATATTTCAGAATTCACATGTATGAAAAATTCTGAGAGAAGATGTGAACTTTCTAAAATTCTAAATATTTCTGAATAGTTTTGAAAATATTAATATAATATTCCAATTCGTATAAAAATTACAAGAAAAATGTTCACTAGGGATGTCCACTTTATTTATTTAACGATGGCTACTGCTGCCCTCTATCAGGGGCAATGTCTTAACTAAAAACCATTAACCAAATTCATACAATTAAGTCAAACATTTTAAGTTATAAAATATCGAATCCTATCATAAATTCTGCTCAACTATAAATTCTGCTTAGTTTCAAAATATATTTAATCATGTATATTTTTACATAAGTTAGTATAATCAAACCATTTTTCTTTTTGCGTAATAGTGATTTTACAAAAAGGAAGAAAAAACATTAAAAGATGATAGTCACCAAAGTGATTAAGCAACGCCGTCAAATTTTGACGAACTTTCTGCTGACAAAAATATATACCTGACAAAGACAATCGTCGAGAAAAATCGTCGAGTTAATGGCGAGATTAATGATCCGGATGAGTCTTAAATAGGGACTGAGTTTCTTTTCGCTGTTCGCATACCGATGGGGCAATCGTGATAATTAATCACCGTTTCATCGGGAGGGATGATAAATCCGCAGAGAGTCGATCCCGACGATAGGCTATGCGCATGATTAACGTCAGAGTCTCCATAATAACGGCGTCGCCGTAATCGACAATAAATTAATAACAAGTCATCGATGGATCTCGCGAAAAATACGATGTGCTTTCCCTAATAAATTCCCGCGAACGATAATTAACGTCACGCACGGACATTATTGCAAATACGGAGAAAGCTTACGATGACAAAGAATCACGAATATTATATGCCGCGATAATTATGCTTATTAATAAACAAAATCTACCATTTAATTCTTAGCGAGAGATACATCTCGTAGGAAGAACAAGTTTTCTCGGGGACGCAAGATAAAATGCAAATTGAAGAGGACATATACATTATATATGTTGCCGTAAGACATTATTATAAAATTGAAGAGAATAAGGATATTGAGAGAAAAAATGCAAAATTCACAAATATACCACACATATATACGCGCACCTACAAACATACGCTATCCACTTGCTCAACAATTCGACGTCGCCTTCAATTTGTGTCCTTTGTCCAGCTCGATATCTCCGTCTGTCTCCGATAACACAACATAATTACGATGGCTATACAATGTTTAACTGCTAATTGCGGCGTGCAAAATGCGCTCACATGGTCCAGCTGTAAAAGCGCGCTCTCATCTCTCGCGTCATGCACGTAATTCAGCTATATCGATTGCCAGCGTTCATGAGCTGTTTATCTCGCTTTGTTTTTAAAAAAAGTGTCTCTTCGATTAGAATTAATTAATAGTTATATTGATCAGCATATTTATCGTAGTCAAATTATAATATTGATTACACACACATACATACACACACGTTATGTATATATATATATATATAAAATATTCTGTATTATATTATATTTTTTGTATTCATAATACTATATACAAATATAATTTAATACAAAATATAATATAATATAGAATGTATTACATGTAATAGATATAAAAATATTATATGTAATTATATTCTTGTATAATAATATATATAAATTCATTATATATACTATATATAGGACATGATACATATATTATAACAAAATTTTTTATACGTCAATGAATTCGGTATTTTCCTTCAACGTTTAATTCGGGGGGCCCCATTGATCGGCTCGTTCATCTCGTTCCGAGTGGTCCCCTGGGCGACTGCAGTTATGCAAATCGAGATGATACACCATTAGCGATATCCCTCCAGCGCGTCCTTCTCCGCGGAAGCCAATCAGCGTCGCGAGAGGCGCGTAATTAGCAGTTACATTATATCCTTCGGCTTTCGTGCGTACGCACATTCACGTATACACGCGAGTGTATATACATATAGATGCGCAATACGCGCACACACACGTTGGTTGTTCTCGCGCTTGTTAAGATTCATAAGGCGAACGCACGTTACACGCGACCTGGTGGCCCTCATTAGAGCTCTAATTGCGTGCGATTATCCCGGCAATTACCCGGCGAATACATTACGAGTCGCCGAATCGCGATCACGCGGACGTCGCGCAGCGTCGCGTTTTGCGTCTCGCTCTCGTGCTCGACAGTCGACGATATATTCACCGGCCTTGGCTAATCTCAAGCTACGATATACTCAGCGTGCACAGAAGCGTGCGTTCGAAACTATAAGCTTTAATTAACGAAAGACAGTCGAAATTTTCACCGCTTTGGCGCTTTTGTGAACTTAATCGGTAAAAATAATGCTGCGTTCAGTAGAAAAAAAAAACAATTTTGCAAATGTAAAATTCTTTAATATGATTAGTTTCAAGGCTGAGCATGTATTTGAAATACATTTATTTAAAATATACTATTTGAGATACAAGTATATATTTTGTATTTTTTATTTCAACGGATCACATGAAAGTATTACGTATTTTATAATCGAAAGATTTAAAGCTTTTTGTATTTCAGCTTTCGTAATTCAAATAATAAGGTTGATTATCAATGTTAGAAATACAAAATACTTTCAACCTTTTTGTTATTAATACTGAAACACAAAATACAAAATATAATTGTCTTACCAATACTGTTTTTCAAATAAAAATATTTCAAATACATGTGCAGCCCTGATTAATTTAATCCCTTTAAATTCAGTGAGGAATCAAGAGCAAAACCAATCATAGAAGAATTTTACTTCATGTTAAAGAATTAAACTCCTGAAAACTGCTTTCTCACGCAGCCAATGGCGTTCAAGCTGATTCAAGCTGGACGACGCAAACTAGCCTGAGCTCGCCGAGTTAGTTGACTATGATTGATTGGATCTAAAAGTAAGAACCAATCATATTCAATCATTTGGCGAGCTGTTGGATAGCTGTTGCCCACTTGAATATGGTCAATAATACATGATACTCTTTAAAGCTTCTTGACTCTCGAATTTTCGCGTTATCGCGATAAATAAGAGGCCGCAAATAGATTCATGCCTGAGGTCTTTTAATAAACACCTTAATCCACTGCTGTTCGTGCCGTTCAATGTGTAGGCAGCTTAACACGCGCCGACACGGCGCGTGTAACGTGCCGCAGCGCGCGGAAACTTTGTTGGCCGATAATCCATGGGGCCCCCGGAGTCACGCGAAGAGGCCTCGTCGGAATTCCATGTGGATATTCGCGCCTTATTAACGACGTGCCATCGTCGTTGTGCAGGATCCACAAGGGCAGCACGTAATAAAGTACAGTTAACAGTCCCCGAGCCCGGCCGTGTTCCACGATGTCTTCGAGCGAATCTCGAAGCCGGGTTGACGTGGGAGAGAGAAATGTGTAGCGACCGGAGAGAGAGATTGTCGAACCAGAGAAGCGCGTTTGCCTAGAAGCATGGAATTCCATCGACTGGCGCTCACGCCTTGTTAACGTGACGCCCACAGCCAGAGTAAACGGTCCGTTGGCAGAAAAAAGTCGCAACTACTTATCCGCGCGATCATACCTTCTCTCATGCGAGACCACATTTAACGACAAAGTCGACAGCATCGATGGCGTTATTATTTATTATTCTTACGGCATTATATTATTTATTAATCATGAGAGTTTCCTCGCATACCGATGTTTATAATGACAAAGTCGAAGAATTCTATGTAATTATAATATTTACTCACGTGCATAATTGTTGTATAATTATCGAGACATGCATATAAAAATAAACGCATAAATATGTGCGTAGAAAAATAAATGTGAAAAATTTACGTGAAATTAACTGAGGCAGACGCGATCAGGAGTTGGCCTCATTTTTTTTAACAGGAAATAAAAGTACGATGGCAGTTGTATAAATTTTCTATGTAGTTCGGCTTATCTTATTCATGATGCAAAGAACAATTTGCATTACCAAGTGGCTATGAGTTTTCTTTACGATACGATATCGGATGTGTCATTTATCTATACACCTTCTCTACATTGTTACTTGCTTTTCTTCGAATATTTGAACAACATTGATCCTAAGTGTGTGGAAAAACTAGAATATTTTAAATGTCAAAAATAATATTCAACACTACAATTAAAAACAAAGCGATAAATATATATTATACATGTATTTTTTTCAATATAAGTTTGTATTTACTCATTAAATATATAAAATTATGTTTTTAAAAAGTAAAATTCGCGAAACTGCGCAATACACATTTTTAATAGATAAAAAAGGAATAAATTTTACAAAATTCCTACCACAAATTTCCTTGCTCGTCATTCGAATTTCCCGACACTAACAAAGTGTGTGAGGCACACGCAAGAAAAGAAATGTCTGACTGTGCGGCTGTATATTTTCTACGCGAGATAGTCGCGAGGATCCAAGAGATGGAGGAGGAAATAAAGAAGGGCGATGCGGAAAGGACGAAGAGGAGAACGCGAGGCAGAAGCCTGTTTGGAACATCCCGACGGCGCGGCGGCGGTCCAAGATGGCGTCCACGCTCGGTGGTTTCCCGTTTTCTCTTATTCTCTGTCTTCTTCTCTCGGCTTAATTCCCGATACTGTCAGCCGACCCTTACCATCTTGCCCTTTTTTGGTGCGCGTTACGCCCATGGAATACGTAACGCGACGCATGATATACGCACGTAGAATGCATCTGGAGCGCGCCATGCCCGATTCTACGTTTGCTTTCGCTTATACGCGTAAGTGAGTGCGTGAGTACTTGAGTGCGTGCGTGAGTGCGTGCACATAACGGTATCGGGCACCACCAAAAGACACGGCCACCCCTCAGTCACGGATTAGCATATCAATCCCCTCGTTATACGACCCTGTCGATCTCTCGTTCGCGTTCTCATTCCCTCTTTCTCCCGTTCGATCTGCGCCATTAACGTTTCGCACGAGTACATAGCCATTGTTACCTTCAATCGCGGCTGTACTTGATATCTCGGACTATAAGTAGTTATAGATTTTAAGTTTGTAGTCCTATTTGACACGCGAATTTTAACCAATTGGAAATTTTAATTTAGCTCGGACTGTCGCATCTGTCTCTCTCTTCGACGCAACGTTCAATGCTAATTCCAATTTATAAACAAGTGAAGATTATGTTTTATTTAAGGGAGTAGAAAACGACTCTATAGCGACGTTAACGAGAGATTAATGTAATCCTTATGTCCGACGATAATAAATATCAATACCACTAATAAATATCGTCGACGTATTGCATTAATCTATTGCGCCTAGTATTATATGACTGCTGTATTATACTACTACCACATTAATGTTGAAATACGATATTAGCTGACATATACGTTAATGAATAATGGAGTTTTTGCGCATAAACCTTGCGGACAAGATCATCAATATAATGATGATCTCTTTCCGTTTTTTTTTTATCTCATTGGAATAATCACATGTATCATACATACAGAATATTTTAAACAAATGTTAAAATATTAAACGATAGACGTAGGTTATCAAATATTTTTAATAGCAAAGCATGTTTGGTTAGCAGGATTAGGAAGTAACGCGTTATTTGTAACGCCGTTATCATTTTCGTTGCTTTTTCCTATTTGTTACTGTAATGTTGTTACAATAACGGTAACGAATTTAGCTGTTATTTTTATCTCTTAATTATCTTTATAACTATATTCAATAGATTGTTTTCTTTATATACAGGGTGTCCCGAAAGTTTTTGCCAATCGCTTTTGTGTAGATAGAGCGGACTAAACTGAGTCGAAAAGTTCTCTACCATTTTACAATTTTCGCAATAGTTATTAGCAATAAGATATTAATTATTAAAAATTGTAAAATATTAAAAATAGTAAAAAATTATTCAAGACCAATATTTGACAATTTTTAGTAATTAATATCTTGTTATTGCGAAAATTGCAAAATGGAGGACTTTTCAACTCAGTTTAGTCCTCTATCTACACAAAAGCAATTGGTAAAAATTTCGGGACACCTTGTATATGTATATAATTGGCCGGAAATAATTTATAGTACAAACTTAAATATTAAAAGAATTCTTTTGTACTTCATATCTTAAGCTATTGCGATAGTCACTGCACACAATAGTGAAAATCTGTATGTACGTATATGTAAGGTAAATTAGAAGTTTTCAGTATTGACAATGAATATTAAAGCTATTAATAACAATATTAATGTTTAAAATCAATGTTTTAAAAAATTTTTTAAAATAAAATCTGCATATGTAAATTACAATTTAATTTTCTAAAGATAAACATATATTAAAAAATAAAAATATTAATACAAATAATAATGAAAGATTAAATAACTTTAATATAAAGAACAGCTTGCTATATAGAGATTAGAATTTTAAGTTTTAGTATACAAAAAATAACAAATCGTTATCTTCTAAATTAAGAAATGATAACATTATATTTTAAAATCAGTAAAAAGTAACAACGTTATTTTTACAAAGATCCAACCTATTGGATGGGCATCATATGGCATTACGTGATACATTAAACTAAACAATTAAAAATATTATTATTGGATTATTCATTTTTTATTCTTTTTTAACTGACTAGTAAATATTTAAACTCTAAACAAATGTTTAGAGTCACCATTATTTCAATACAAAACATCGTTGTGGCAAGTATTGCTGTATTTAAAAAGAATCCTTTTTGTCATGGATTATTACTGTATGTGTCATAGAATTTCAGGATATAATCACACATAGCGATGATCCATAAGAAAGTTCCTTTTTTGTTTGATAGATGATTCATATATATAATCTCTAAATGACCATAAATAACCTTAACGAATCCAAACCAAATGAACAAAGAGATTAGAAAACCTATGAACATATTCCAAGACAACAATAGAATCTTTAATGACTTCTAGTCTCATAACGATGCTTGTAGTGCATATAATGTTTTGTATAATGTTTTTAATAAAAACATTTATATTGTGATATATTATGTAGCATAGACTTTCAAGGAATGTCCTAAAGATGTCCATAGATATTCTTAGCACGTCTCTCAGAAAGAGTATGCTATGCAGGGCATCTACCGTCGCATTTTAACATTTGATCTGAAACGCTCTGTAAGTACAAAGTATTTCGTAAAGATCATTATAATGCGTGAGAGCAGAATTTTGAGATTATTTTGAGATGAAAATTCTCTACTAAAACGTCAAGATTATTACCTGTATTCACTCAATTCTTATATTTAAGACTATCTTAAGTACAATCTTAAGGTGCCACGAACCAATCAGAGGGCTATTAGTATCTTAAGACATTACTTAAGACGGTCTTGAAATAAGAGGGGACTATGAATATCAATCTATAATCATTTTTTAGTTGATTATCGCTCTTCTTTGTCAATATCATTAACATAAAGATTATTTAAAAATATTGATATTGTTTTTACTGATATAAAACGCATTGCATAATAACATTTTATATGTAATATTGTTATATCGATATACTGACAAGAGAGATAATAGTTTTCGTCATTCACTATGCCATTTTACTTTAATACTTGTTAGATTTTAGACAATAATTCATTAATTTTATAAGTGCTTATAATTAATTCAAAAAGTGTTAGTCTTTTGATATTAAAGAATTTTCAAAATCAAATCTTAAAATAATCTCAAGAATCTGCCTTTAAGCGTTATTACAATTGTTACGAGACACTCTGTATATGTATATAATTAATCTTATTTATGTCCGTTTCTACCAATGTAGATAAACTTTAATCTCAGTTCAACTTATTTTTTTATTTTTTTCTAATTGTTAGAAGTAGAAAAAGATGAAGAATAAGATTGAATCGAAATTAAAATTAAATTACATAATATATCTTTTTATACATATATAAAAGAAAATTAATTAATATACATATGTATTTACATTAATATGTAATATGTATTAACTATATGTAAATATATATACATATAAAATTAATACATATAATAAAAAATAAATACATTTTTTGTCTTGCGTGTCTATAAAGTGTCAGGAGTATTACATTACAATGATAATATCTTTTTTATAAATCAAGACTGTATCACGCTCGAGCAAAGTGCAAATGAAACGATTATTACTGACTACGAAACAAGCAGAGAAAACAATGAGGATCGCCGCGTCACGCGAATGCATCTTCGAGCGAGACCGTGATTCTTCTCACGCCGCGATTCTTGTAAGAAATATCAATCTTGCTTAACGCGTCACGAGAATGCTAATGTCAAGTCGCCACTGACATTACTTTATTAATTCTGTATATCATTTGCATCGCGTACTACACTCGGAACCTAGAAAACGCTCGTGTATCAGATAATCTTAATGTAATTATCAATCTCAATCAAATGGTTGATTTTATTAATCACAATTCTAAATCTTATTAAATATTTAATGATGTTAACAAGATATTCGATATTACTTGGGGCATCATACTTTCTACATCATGCAAATGACAATAGTAATTATCATTATAATTGGCTCGTTAGAGACCACGATAGGAGCAACTCCGATTGAAGTATTTCTGAGTTTGATTGGAAAAATCATTTGATTCGATATTTATGTGATGAGATCAATATAAAATATTCTTTTTTGAGCTTACCTGAGTTTCGGTCAATGATAACGCTTGCGCCAACTGTTTTCTCTCTGCGCCGACAACGTAGTGATTTTTCTCGAAGGCGTGTTCCAGCTTAAGCAGTTGACTTGGACTGAACGCTGTCCTTATTCTCTTCGGCTTCCTGAAGGGTTGAAGTAAGAAGCCGGGTATGTCGGGACCTGAGACGAACAATTTTAATAAAATTTAAAATTTCAAAATTTCATTTTAGAAAATTTTAAACTTTGTTTCGAGTCATTTAGATCTAATCTAGGATTATTTTAACAAAACTCGGTTATAATAGTGATATCATTTTCGCTGAAAATTAAAAGAAAATGCAATAAAGAAAATAAAGAGAAAAAAAAAGAGAAGAGATTACCGCGAAGTTGATGAGATATCATTAAGAAGGAAGGTAAATGTTGAATCTAAATAATGAATCAGCGATATGAATCGCGCGATGTTGGTAAGAACACGTAATTCACCGACAAATTAAAATGGTAATTTAATTACTCGAGGAGCTGCTGGTATAAAGTTTCAGGCGGTTCGGACGGTTAGCATGAGTGAATAGGGGAACGGAGGTCGCGATTTATTAACGATTAATTAATTGTTAAACGCCAGAACGTCATCCGGCTAGTGTCCGTATATGCCTCGTAGAGGCCTTGCCTTGAAAATAAATAGTCGGCACGCAAGCCACGAATTCGTTCACGAACTGTATAAGGTCGTGCGTGCCAAATGGGAGAAAGAGAAACACCTACTCGTGGAGGCAAAGAGAAGGTATACAAAGTCAGGAACTCTGGACTAGGTAATTGAGTATTCTACCACGAAAGAGCCATGTCGATCAGCCGATAGCCACGTATGCCGGAAGTCACCCGAGATGCTTTAGCGGAAAGCTTGGGACGATAAATCGCCATGTCGCCCGCACAGTTTTCCTACGGCGCGTGACTATACTTCAGGACTGTTATATAGAGTGTTAATCCGATTCCCAGCAATCGATTTTTAAAATAGTTAAAGAGATATCGCAAGGATCGAACTACTAGAAATCGAAAGTTTAACGAGGGGTGTTTGCGCACTCAGAGAAAAAAGTCATGGTGGCAACTATACAAGTTTTATATGTGGCATTAATGTATATAGTTAAATAGATTATTTTATACTTGCAATAGTGAAAATTTTTATATTTTTGCGTGAATTTCGTTGTGAATATAACATCTCAAAAACCTGATTCTTCGATCAAAGAACAATTTCGTGTAGACTTTATCATTTTCACATTTAAATTTTTTGCGAGAATCTTGTGAAACACGATAATGATACAGTGAAAAATTATGCACTGACGCTGTAATTCTACGTAATATAAAACTTGTATAGTTATCCTACATAAGTTACTAGCGGTATGTTTTTTCCTGAAGATATGTAGATTCAAAAAGAATTCGATATGTATATGATTACGCGATAATAATTTTATGCTACACGACGTACGGAAATTTAATGCGAGGCTAAGAATCTGGAAAAGATTCTTGTATAATTCGAAATAAACGTAACAAAGTTTCAAACTTCTTTCTATCCTGCCCCCTGACGATCTCCGACATCAATTAACATTTGCATGCACCTTCCGTGTTATTATTCATTGCGGTTTCTAAATTACAGCGTCAGCGCGCAAAGTGATCTAAATAAGTCACGCGCAGTAGGTTATGTAGCTAGTAACCGGTACAACGTACACGCGACCAGCCGCAACGGTGAATCGTATCATTTGCATTGCGAAAAATTTATCCGTTAGGATCTTCGCGGCTGAAACTGACAAGTTAATAGCTGGATAGAGCGGCGACTGCTATATCCTCTAGCCATCTGTACATTTCCCATATTTTTTTGCTGGCCAGTGGATTCTCAATTGCGGCATTAGAGCTGACAAAGTGATTGAGAAGTAGGTTAAATGCATCGACCGATAGTATTGCAATCGACCGAATAAATCACTACATTTAATGCTGTCGATACGTGAGTACCTGCGATTTTGGGTAATGAGTAGCTATCTTGATATCTGGATAGAGATTTATATCTAACAGAATTAATCCCATTTGCATCAGGAAAGAATTCGTCATACTTATAATCTTTGTAGATGATTTTATAGGCCTTGTCACTCCAAATAGCCTTTCATCACGATAGTAAATTACACTTTTCTCATTTCGAGAAATAAAAGATTCGCACGAAAAAGGATGATTAAATTCCAATTGAATATCTGTTATCTATCGTGTTTTTTTCTTGAATTGGTTGAACGGAAATGGGTATGAAATTTTTAAATAAAATTAATTAAGTGGCATGCCTCTTCAAACATTGGACTTTAAGTATATCATTGTTTTGCTCTACCATTTCTCGTTGTCACTCTTCAAAATCGCGAAACAAACGCTTTAATAAACACATCGCACACATGTACTGCTTAAATAGGACGCGTTTCTACATGCGAACGCATTCTTGCGAATCGCACAACGAAGGTTGATCCTTGATGGGATCAAAGCGCCTCGCGTGAGAATAGACGTGTTAATCAACGCTTTTCCGAGGTGGCGATAACGTAGTCGTTTCCACCTAATCCGTTAATTTGCATTATCCATGTAAATCCTAGCAAATGAATTTGAAGAAATGCTATATTGCAAATGCTTTACTTTGTCTTTTATTTACAGAGTAATGTTGATCTACAATATTTCTACAATATTTCTACAATGACTGTATTTAAAAATAAATTCATAAACTGTTATTATGCATTATTGTATATATTAATAGACATTATAATAGCAGCTTTGTTGATATCTCATGTGCAAATAATTCTGAATTCTTTTTCTCACTTTTTTTATGTCTTGTAGTTATGAAACTATTATTACTAATTACTACAATATTAATTATTATTAGTATATTGATTTTATATATTATAGATTACAGACATTATAGATTTTAAATAAAACAATAACAGTTAAAAGATGTTGAGAGTCAGAGCAGTAACAATTCACAATTCTTATAATAAAAACTTTTTAATAATTGGAAGACACACACACACACACACACACACACACATATATATATAATTATATATAATTATATATATATATATAATTGTCGCAGATGCTAATTAGACGTTTCGGCTCAATTTGAGTTATCTTCACAAACAAAATTGATTAATTATAATATTATTGTATTTACTATAAATTAAGATTGACATATCCATTCTCTTTGCTTCCCGAAGGCATTCAAGATTTTCCAGAATCCCAAATAATTACTACTCATTATTCTGAATACCTTTAGAAAATCCCCGGACGTTCAAGAAAACAAGATGTGAAAAAGAGAGCGTCTGGAGAAAAGAGGACAGATAGCAACCCTATCTATAATACAGATTTTATACATTAAAAATATAATAAAGATAATTTTTTTTAATACATTCTGATTGCAATTTGTTAATCTGACTCATTAAATCTAATAACTTGCAACATATAATGTATTTTTTTTCTATTATTTTTACACAACAGAGGGCGAGTTTAGATAAATGAAAATTATGTCGGGTTACACGAACGGGCGATTCTCTGCAGGTATACAGTGCTAATTACAGCGACGGAATAAAGGATCATTAGCGGCGCACCCGTGCGTGAAGCGATCGCTATTTATGTGGGTAATGAATAGTAATGCGATGACTCTTATACTGCGACTGTACTCGGTCGCGATTTTGAATGCACGACATATGTTGCATACCGCGACTATGGTCCGCAACTATGAGGTAACAATCGTGTTTTGCTAATAATTAATCAGCCAGCAGGACGGCTAAAATTACGCTTAACGACGCGAGAAAACTTTGCAAACAGCTCACAAACGTGATAAATAATTACACGCGCTTTTGTAACTCTCGATCAATAATGGGTAAACGGGAATTACTGAAAATTTATCGTCCAAGAAATTATTGTACCTATCTATACAGGAAACAACCGCCATATTTTAATGTAATTTAATTATACATATTATGTATGCGATTCAATTTCTAGTATTATTTTCGACTCTTAAGATTCTTAAACGAGCTAAAGTAGAAGATTACGATCGCTGGAAGGACCTTATAATATAATCCGAAATGCGATCTTCATGAAGGTGAGCGATGCGCGATCGATTCGCGATCCCTATCGATCTCATGGCGGGATCGCGAATAGGCGCTTCATCGTTAGCAGTTCCCTAGGAACTTCCTAGACATCGCTTGGAGCGACGCGCTTAACTCGTCCATTGCCGTGCAGTGAAGAAGCGGAGAAGAAAGAAGGAGAAGAAGAAGAAGAAGAAGAAGAAGAAGAGGAGGAGGAAACCACGAGGACAACACAGCGCAGTGCGGAGAAACGAAGAGCCGAGTCGGACGGCCTGTAATTACGGGAAGCTTGTGCTGCGGCTTTCGCAGCTGAGACGCCCAGAGCGACTCGAAATTACTCAAAAATAAGACCAAATGGTAAACGTATCAAATTATATCCCCTCCTCCCCCTATGCAACCTGCCAAGCTTCCCTCGGGTTCTCTCTCTTTCTCTCCTCTCACCTTCTCTTTGCCTTTCCTTCATTTCTCTCTGTCTTTCTTTCTCTATCTGTGGTATCGCATTTCGTCGGTAAAAACCGCTGCCGCACGCTCACCACATCGCACTAATGCGTTTTTAATTGTCGCTAAGCGTGCGACGAGATGCACGAAAGCAACGATGGATGGCGCACTGCGAAACAGGTGAAAATGCAAATAAGGGAAGGTGGATGCGCCGGCGTTTGGTGAGTTGGAGTTAATATATCCGGTGAGAAAACGAGCCTCGACTTCCGAAGGAGGCAAAACTCTTTCTTGGTTATTAAAAAACGGTACAAAGGCTGCGATATTAAATATTTGAAAAATGTACAGATACAAATTAAAATAGCGTCAAGGACTGCCAAATATCATCCTCATTGCGAAATCCTAAATCTCTCTTCCTTATCAGAAGTCAAAGGTCCATAAATCGCAGCGAAATTACGGCGTGATAGCACGACATTTTACTGATTGCCCGACTTTATTATTTCTCGCGACTACCGTAATTTCAGTGGCGACCATCGAACTCTTTTTTATACGAGGTAATTTCATCACGTATCTGAAATAATTAACCGTGACGCTATTAATTATTCGAAACCGATCTATTTAATTCCGTTTACCTTCGGATAATTTCAAACTGGCAACCGGCCGTAAATATAGCGAGTCGAGGATTGAGCGGGATGAAGAGTTAATCTCATAACGGGAGGTTAATTGAAAGTTCGGCCAATAGTGTTAGTTCAAGGTGCAGATAACCTTGAATCCTAGAGCCGTGATAAAATTCTTCTTCATTTAATAAATTCCCACGAAAAGATTTCCAAGCGAGTTTATATAAATATAATAAAAACTTATATAAATAGCATTGCGCAACTACACATGTACATAATTTCAATGACAGGCGTGTATGAAACATTTCTCACATTTAATATCCTTATATATAAGTGATTAATCATTAATATAGCAACATGAAAAAAGTACGTCTCTGCCACGTCTACTTCCGTCCATTAGATAATGTCCATTAATTAAGCTTTATATAATAGTTACGACAACGTGTCACCTTAAATATCCTCTTTATAATATAGCATGAGGTCACAACGCGCCGAAGAATCCACGCGCGCAAGTTAATAAAACATTCGATTCGCGTGGTAATTACGAAACGACACCTTCCGATTGCTGAGGCGAAGCTGTTTAACGATTTTTAACTGGCCGCGATCGATCGAACGGGCGGCGACGCCGTTCTTTGATTTCGCTACCGGCAATTTGCGAGCGGAATAGAAATGACGCGAGGAAATCCCATTTCCCCCGCGACAAAAGGGGTGATTGGCACGTCGTAGCCGTAAAGTCCACCTCGGTGCAAGCAGCCGCGACAGGTTTTACGAGAGCGACTATTTAAAGCATAATCGAATTCGTTAATGGCGATTATTAGCGCCGACTCTTGCACGTGTGGAGTTTCGCGAGTCGACAATTCCGAAATTCAGCGTATTGAAAAATTGAAAATCCTTCATTTGGAATCGATACTGAGAGAAAAGTGTCTAACATTTGTAATTATAATTGCATGTGAAAATAATTATGATTAAGAACATTTTTATAATTATTATTACTGTAATGTAAGTAATAATAACTTTATACTTATAATTCTATCAATTATGAAAAAATTATGCTGTAAATCGTAATAACTTCTAGTATTATACAGCAAAATATCAAGATGGATGATAAATAAAACATGTTAGGTATTATGTAATAAACGTAATTACATAATATATACTATAAATTATGCAATAAGTTACATTAATATGTATTTATAGTGTATTTATAGATAATAGAATAATTTTTTATTATTCGCTTATTCTTTACGTGATAATGAAAATATGTAAAAAGAATAATGAAGCAATCACTTTTACAATATAGTTGCATGAATGAATATTTATAAATGAATAAATAATATTGTAATACAGTGTAATACAATGTTGAAGCAGAAATCATTTTTTTTTCTCAATACAAGAGATAATTTGAAATTCCACATCATAAAATATACAGAAAAAAAGAATTTATAAAATTTATTTGTTTACATCGTATTTGCAGATTTATGTGATAGTGTACAAGAACAAATTCATTCTTACGCGTGTATTGTTATTTTGTACAACGGTAAAAATATTTGACGGACCATTTGCATGGTTACCTCCGATAAAGATGCTCATATAGCTATTACACGTTGACAACGTAAATAACCTCCATCTTCGCACACTATTTCACAATCGTCATAGCAAAGAACGATAGTCAAAGAACGATAATCACCGAAATATTTATTATACATACGCGCTGTATCGTAACGTGTCATGCAGCTCTATATTCACGAAGGTTTTTCGTGAACTGTCATGTACTTGCATAAAACGCCTTTAGCACGATATATTATGGACCACGCGATTACGCAGATATCAGCGCGATAATATAAACAGCAACTTGCTCTCTAACCCGCCGTAAAGCGCGTAGGCGCTACCATTTGAAATGTAAATGTAACGTTCATAACTTCCTGGATATCGACGCAGCAATGAGTATAAATGATAATGTATGTATAAATAATGTTATAATTTAAACACATTATCTTCTATCGCAAGTCAACTAAGTTGAGCTTAATGATTAATTATGCAATTACCAATTAAATTAACTGACTTTTCCTTTCTACTATATTTGCTTTATAACTCAATATCACGACTATCTAAACAAAAATAGTTTTTACTTTTCAAAATTAGACTATATTATTAATCATACGTATATAATTGACGCAAGTGCTATTAATAAAATTGTATTTCAGGATAATTTCGAATACGTCTAAAAAGTAAAAAAAGCAATCTTGATAATAAGCACGTAGTAAAAAAACAATCTTGATAATAAGCATGATAATTGATAAATTATAAATAGCTGTTACTTTTTATAGCTGTTATTTTATAATAAGGAGACTATAGTGAATTTATAAAAATAAATATAAAAAAGAAGACTAATAGTTAATTCATGAAATTTGTTTTTTTTTTAATGCATAAAAATTATCTGCGAATTTGTATGATAATCGAGAGACACTTTTAAAAACTATTAAATATATTGTCTAATTAATAATTATAACTGTGCCTCAGAAAAATTTTAGCTATAAATTTTTTTCATAAAAATTATCATCCAGATATTTTGAACATATATTACTGTACACACAGATCATTATGCGTGATGCAACATTTCCAGTTTTGCATTTTTATAAGTTCTTAACTATTATTAAGTACATTCTTTTTGAAATGTGTTAATAAAAATAACAAGTTTCCTTTTTGCAAAGTCATGAGACAGCAGTCATTATTCTTATCTCAAAGAAATTAAATTTAGAATTTCTACTTTTTTTTAAATTTACATACTTTATTTGCAAAATTATGGATGAAATGAGTGAAAACATTTAATCTTTAGAATAATCTTTTTAGAATTCGTCAATATATTTTTCTTTTTTTTTTATTTATAACATATAAATGTAAGGGAAGATTATATCAAGTGCACATTATTTAAATATTTTCCATATTTTCCATTAAGTACTAATTTGAATATAAATAAACATTAAGAATAGTTTGATGTTTCAGATATGCATCTTACGCATGTTTAACTTTTTATCAATAACAAATTGAGTTTTTAAAAATCTTTTTTATAACATACTGTAAGAGTGGTAGTATGATTTAAACAACTAATCGTGTAAAATCATATCTATGAATCCTCAAAATCGTACCTTCTTTGAAAGTACCAAATTTATGAATAAAAATAATTAAAAGAATAAGTTAATTAAGAAAAATAATTCTATTTTTGATCAAAGCAGATCTTAGCACAAATATTTTAGTGTAAATTTATATACATATCCAGTTTTACAAACTGCATGTCGAAACTCTTTTTTATTCTTAAAATGCAATCATAAACAGAACTAGAATCGTAATATCACATATTAAATTGACAAGCAATTTAATAATACTAATAAGCATTTTAGAGATATTAATAATTTTATGCTAATATAAACATTAAATTATTAAAAACTATAAATGATTTATTACAAAAAATTGGAAAAATATTATCTTAAGCGAGATTCGAACCCGGATCTCTCAAATGTCGTGAGGACATATCCTTCCAATTCGACTACTGAGGCTTCGATAATATTTATAGCAATAAGCAGTAAATAGTAAAAAAACATTTTTCAAGAAAACGTGTTTCAAGGAAACGTGTTACAAACAATTAAGTTATAAATAATTCAAATTTAGACCGACAAAAATAAATCAATTAAAAAATATAATTCTATTTTCAATTAAAGTTGATCTTAATGTTTAAATACTTCAGGGTGAATTTATATCCAATTCTGTAAATCAAACTCCGGTTTGATAAATCGATTTAATAAAAATGATGATTAACTAATACCTATTTTTCGTTATTTATCAAAAAATCTTTATAATTCACCATATTTAACAATTAATAAATACTAATAATAAAAAGATAAAGACATTGATATTACACTAACTTGAATTTATTTTTGCAATCGACATTTACATTCATATCAATTATTAGCTTTATTATTGTTAATAATTCAGTCTTGTAATGGCACGATTTTCAAAACTTAATAGATTTTATATAAAAATATGAAAATTCAAAATAAAATTGTTGATTACGTTATGATTACGCTAATATCAGATATACAAATTAATAAAAAATTAACGTCAGTTATACCTGGTTTTTGAAAATATTATTATTAGCACGCACAAAAATGCAACTTGTTAAATTTTTTTTCTTATTACTCATTATTCGTTTATTTCATATTTTCATCATGAACGTTGCTTATATTAAATAATATAAAATATTAATAAGATATGATCTAATCTGTACGATCACAGTACTCATTCAGCAATTCTCCCTTATATATTAAAAAAAAATAAATCAATATCATGTATCTATGTTAATTATCTATATTAATTGACCATATTAATTATTCTAAGCTGTAATTTAAATAATTTAACATCACCAATATAATTCTGCTTATATAATCAGCGATAATCCAAGGTTTAAAACAGTTCGCGCTGAAAAATATTTCAAAAAAAAAGTTATCGGCAATTAGCGTAAAACAAGATTTAGATATCTAAATAAATACTCGAATCTGAACAGATTAAAGCGATTAGCCGGGATTAGAGAATTCCGCTTGGCCGGCCAGCCGGCCAAAAAGTCAGTCGACCCTAGCATTTCGGACGTACGCATAATAACGATAAACAACGTAGGTAAGTGAATGATTACGCTTTAATTACACGGCAACAGAATAAATGTACGGGCGTTCGCCCCAAGCTCGTCTGATACCGGATATCAGCAATTTCTCGCGCGATCGACTGACGCGGAAAATCGCGAGGCGCGCACGATTAACGACATGGTGCACGGCCGTCGAGCCGATTGTTGACAATAGTATTACATTTCCGCAAGGAGATCTAACCGTTGGTTAAGAATCGTTAGTAGAAATGGCAATTACGTCCGCGAGAAATCGCAGGATCGAGAGAGTCGCAGAAATCTGTTATTATTTAACGCTCAGACATACTCGGGCTATCTTGTCGTTTACATTAGTCCACGTTCGTGATAACGCTCAATTAAGCCCCGCGGTGTTGCAAATGAAAATGATCCATCGTTTCACAAACGAGTTAGAGATTTACTTCTTTGCGCTACGGAATATCGTTACCTCCATATCGCGCAACTCTACCTACTTTCAATAAAAATGCGCGACGATGTATATGTCATTATATCATAACTGTAAACATTTTTTATTTATTAATCCTCCATCGACAATATGTTTAAAAACACAATCAATTTTTTTATTGTGAATTTTAATAGATAAATTTAAGTCTGTAAAAAATAAGTAAAATCCAACTTTTATGATAATAAAAACTTCATTACTAAAACACAAATGTGTAAGAAATTTTTACAGGTTCGGAACAATATAAACAGCTGCATTAAAATTCGAAGATCCAAGTTGCAGGTTAAAGATTCTATAACAGACTCTATAACTGATCACGAACAATTATGTATATTAAAGCAAGAGCGGAAAAGAGTATATTGTCTCTTTTTATCTATGTTATTTCATTTTAATTCATATTCTTACTCATTCTGACTTATTAAAATTGACAAAAACGACGGACCAATCAAAAGTCATCTCGTGGTCAGACTCTGTTATATAGATCTCTATTGCGGACGAAGAATGAAAATTTCACATTGCCAATGGAAGATTAATCATAAAAGAAAAAGAATTATATTAATAATTTATCGGATTTTAAAAATATTGTATTAATGTACCAAACGAAATTTCCACACAAATACACATATCGTTAAAAGTTCTCTAGGTAATTTCAATTGCACAAAAAATTCATTAAACAAGATTTATTCTTTCGTGCTGAAATAATTCGCATTATACCGATACTACGAGGCCACGAACACTGATAGCCGAGGGGAATATGCAATCACCGTCGTCGACCTCCGCCAATATATTTGCGTATACACTCTCATTAAAAGATATGCAATTGGTAGCTCGATCACCTGCGCATTCATAATCGCATTCCCGCATGAAAAATCGACGACGAAGCGTTGATGTATACATTATCATGTGAGAATATTCAAATGCAGAGCGTGTCCGGTATGGCTAACTAAAAATAACACCGTTTAAAATACTCTCGTTCCAAACAACTAAAAATTGATTACAGACATTGATTACAAACATTGATTATTAATATGATTGATCGACGTTGTTCCGATTGACAAAACAAATAATCATACGACAAGTGTCATTGCCAAAAGTTGTACGGTTCGATACAGTTTCTCGATAATCGAATAATAGTGTCCTTTCTAAGAAAAAGTTGAACCTTAACGAATCCTTCACACAAAGAAAAATGTGAAAGGAAAATATATGAAAAAGGGAATAAAGGTATGCCATTATAGTCTATCGGATTTTCTATAGCGATTCACAAGGATAACTAGCATTTATAATATTGATTAAGTCGTTGCCTTGTTGAGTTTTTTGGCAACGAGGCGGATGCTTTGTATATTATGCGCTTCACGGATACGAAAAGTCATTTATGTCAAAGTTTATTTATTTTTTTCCGACGGAAAAAAAGCATTTTAAAACCAAATCAATCGAGGTTAATAGATTCGAATGAATTCTGATCAATAAACTTAAAAGGAATACAATTTCAAAATAATTTTACAATATAAAATTATCGCATAACGTAACAAAAAAGGTTTATTATCAATTTCAAAGATAATATGCATAATGCTTTATAGACATGTTACCTATTATATGCAGAAAATAAATCTTATATAATTTTACAATATAAACATGATATACAGTGTTTTTCTGTGTATTGAGAACGTGATAATCAATTCATTTTCTCAAGATAATATCTAAATGTCATAATCTCAATTTATTTGCTTTTCAAGATATAAAGAAAAAAATCATATAAATCAAACGATCACATTTTTGTCAAGTGTCGAATACTTATGGGATACAGTAATATTTTCCGAGATATTTTATACTTATATACACTTTATTCTTATTATCTTTTTATATCTTTTTCAATGTAGATATGAAACGTTAATTTCCATATTTATCATATTTACCAATGTTACGAGTGCAAACTTGCATTTTAGTATTTATATAAAATATATTAT
Source organism: Acromyrmex echinatior (assembly GCF_024713525.1). Taxonomy (NCBI): domain Eukaryota; kingdom Metazoa; phylum Arthropoda; class Insecta; order Hymenoptera; family Formicidae; genus Acromyrmex; species Acromyrmex echinatior. The sequence goes on from NC_141852.1 coordinate 23,161,157, forward strand.
ACACGCGAATTGAATGAGACGTTCACCTGAATTTTTTCATCATACTCACTCAATTACCGTTTCTCAGTGTATTAATGCCACATATATATATATATATATATATATATCATTTCAATTATCCGCATTTGCATGGAAACTAAATTGCACAACACTGTTAGCCATAATGACAGATCCAGATACACACGCATCGATCCTTTCCGCGAACGTTTCGCTACCACAAGAGCAACTTTTTTCTCTTGCAGCATATTATAAGCATAACCACAGTCCCGTCTTTCGTGTCTCTCGTAGAAAAAAAAAAAACAAAAAAAAGAACGCAAGCTACTTAATAAGCCTCGGAGAGATCAATCTCGGGAATAGTTGCATCGGGAATGGTTTCTCTCCCGCTAATATGAACTTTCTGCAAGCGTTATATCGGCGCGAGTGTGGCAACCAGCGCGAGATGTTACACGCAAATCCATGTGTATTCACAATCGCGTCTTTCCCGAGCCTGTGGATCTTCATTACAGGCAATTAGAGCCGCGCCGCAGTGGTCAGCCGTTCATTCAAGCGGGATAGTCATTAAGACGTCCCGCAAGTCGAATTTTCAAAAGCGAACACGGGAAAACACGTCGAACGTAATTTGCCGTCAGTGGTGATTATCGGCGAAAGGATGAAAATGCCATCAAAATAACGCGAAAAAGCAAATGGTAAAAAGCGAAGGGAAAAAATGGAAAGAGACTGGTAGACTTTTCTCATACGAAGAACGAGGAATCGCTTCCTTCGACCGTCATTAGGATACGACATGCGCAATGCAAATCCCACTTGCAAAATTTTTTCCTAACCAATGTTTAGCGCTAAACACTATCAAGTGGGATTTGCAATCGCGTTACCGACTCTAAACGCGCCGTTAAATATAGTATTGTTTTCGCATCGCTGGCGATTAGATACCTTTCAAGGATGAGAAGTTGCCTGTTATCTGGAAAATCTCAGATGTAATTGCAACGGTAATACCTGTCGGCGTCAATAGCGGAATGTTCTCTACCGTATTTAGCGATTGATTGGGTAAACGGAGATTGAAAATGAACTGCGAATTAACTGAAATTACATGTTACATCAGATAAAAAATTGTTACTCTTTGAGCATTTATGAGAAACATTGTTTTTCTCGGTATAAAAGACTTCGATATAAAAGACTTCGGTTATTTTATGAGTACAGATTTAAAATAAAGCTAATTTCAATTTGTTACTTTTTTCATTTTGTCACAGATTTAAAATAAAGCTAATTTCAATTTGTCACTGTTTTTCATTGTATCGTGTCCGAATCACAATTTTATTCCTCAATGCAAAAAAGTCCAATTTTGCAATCGCTTATGATATAGATTGATTGAAATGCGATAGATTGTAAAATACTTTATTTTTAAGATTATAAAACACAACCGGTCGATCACCGAAATGTAGCAATATTCAAATGTATCATATGCAGTTCACTAAGGTAAGTCCGAAGTCACAAATCACAAGAAAAATGTTTTAAAAAACAAAATTTAAAAATCTTCATTGCTTATACAAAAGTTTTTCTGCGTTTCTTAAACATTCGTCTCAAACATTATATATCTACTATTCGACATGGGCACATTCTTTTGCCACATTTTTTTCATATCGTATCTCATGGTTCAGCCTTCCTAACAATGACTGATCCGAGATCTTTACAACAACTGCTCTATTTTTGACCGCATTTTAAGCCTGTGCTCCGAAATCACAGTCTCGTATGTCATTACAAGGGTCTAAGGGGATTCATACTATTGACCTGTGTGAATTAATTCCTATGCTAATGTCTAAGTTACAATATTATAAATTCAATGTTATAAATATTTTATTGTTGTTTTTAATATAAAATTATATTAATTATAAAATTATATTAATTATTATATTTTAATATAAAATTATATTTATTCGTCATGAACGGAAAATAAAACTATTAATTATACGTTTACGTCGATGGACAGAAAATCTCTTAAGCACGATTCATGATTTTGTTTCCATATTCAATGCGTAAAATAAAAGTTACTTTCTAACAGCCAAGATTTTAATTCACGATATCAGTTTTAAAAATCAATGTAGAAGCGAGCGATGAAAAAACGCTGAGGGGCAATTAATCGTTGCGGTAATGTCCGTCAACGTAGAGTGGCTGGGCAGGAGATTCAGCGAAGAGGAAGTTCTCTTTGCACCATTAAAAGCTTTTAAAGATGTTGGCAGGCAGGGCGAAATAGGCTAGAGAAAATAATCAAAGACTCGCTTATATCGAGACGGTTGCGCGCTCGAGATCGAACGTATATTCGTACACGAGCACCCGTGTATTCGGACGTACGAGTGTGCTATAAAATAGCGGGGAGAGGGAGGATCTCTCGCTCTTCTCAACGGTAATTACCGATACCGACTAATTGCTAGATAAGCGGCTGCCCCTTCTACGTGACTGGACCTCCGATCGGCTACATCGCGATGCGTCTCGGTATTCTTGTTGCATCGAAACCCGATCGCCGCGCGAGACCTCGCGCAATTTCTAATATGTAGAAGATATATTTATTACGGCAATATCGTACGTAATACTGTCTTGAGTATTATCGGGTCAACGCTTCAGCATAAATAATCGCTACAAACAGAAAAAGTCGATTGGGAAATATCTTAATTGATATCTGAAAGAACTTCGTTTAAAGTTTCCAAAAGCGTAGACTTTATATAGCAGAATTTCTCGACGAGAGTTTTGAAAAAAAAAAAAGAAAACTAATTTACGCTGCATTTATTCAGTTAATTTGATTTAAAAGTAGACAAAATTATTATACTGGTTATATTAAACCAAAATAATGATTATAGTCATCATTATTCATTAAATGTATAATATGTTTCTCTCTCTCTCTCTCTCTCTCTCTCTCTCTCCCCCTCTTTCTCTTTATTCTCTTTATTTATACATATTCAACTGCATATATATTATATATAATTTTTGTACTTTATAATTTTCATTATCCTGAAACATTTTTCTTATTTTCAAAGAACTTATTCTAGAGCGCTCAATAAATGATACATTCTTTTTTTCTCTTTTCTTCGCATTTTTAACTCTATTCTACGCTCTCGTGATAATCGACTCTTTATAATTGTTTAGTACTCAATTTTTTTTAACTCATCCGACGCTGCTAAGTGAGAGTTTTAGCAGAGTTGCCATATCCCGAGTTATCTTTGGCTTTTACCATTTTCTTTCTGCTGAATCACTCTCAACAAATTCACAATCCTTTCGCTGTCCTTTCTTCTTGTAATACTATCCCATTTGGCAATCTAAGGATCAATTTCTTGTCGTTACTTTCTAATTTTATTGTTGACCTATTATTATTGCCACTTAACTCTCTGTTGTTATGTGACAATAGAAATGATTATTAAATAATTTTTTGTTCCTAAGACCTTTACGATTTCTAATTCAAGCCTTTGACTGGAAGTTTTTAGATGCATCTTTGTATTCTTCTAAATTCTTCTCGCTATTTGACAATATATTGATTTTTTCGCCTTCATTTTTTTCAAAATGTTTCTTTAAGTATCCAAATATAATTTGTAAAGAAAAAATTAATGGATTTGACTAGAATAAATCAGGATGTCCTTTCATTCATTCTATAGTATTCTTAATAGAATGCTTGCCCACGTCTGGTAAACACTTATATATTTCCGTTTCACCCATATATTTCACAATACCATGTATTCGGATACATATGTGAAAGGAAAGATCTATTGTTTCTATTTTTTGTTCAGTAAAATGATAATTCTTTGTACGTACCATTTCTTATGATCATTTTCGAATCATACTTCAAATTTCACTTATCGAATTTCATTTAAGAAATGTAAGATTATTTTTATCATTAAATTCTCACTTTTGCACCTATTTACTATTATCTTAAGAAAAAAAGAGAAATTTAAAAAAGAAATGTGCGAAATGAGAGTTAATATGGCATTGATTGGGAGCTTTTCTTCGAAGAAACTAGTTTCCTTTCCGCAGATATATTTCTTAACCGACTGGCACGCCCCGTATACGTGCCGATTGCGGTAAATTTATGATAATCGTCTTCTCTATTTGCCAGGAACGCTCCATCTTCTTTGAACTTGTCTGCCTCTTGTGGCGAAACACATAAGTAACACTAAACGAGGCCTGTGTTGTCTGATTGCCGGCCGGTCTATTAAGTAGATTATAAGAAGTTTGCAAAATAGACTATTTCACTGTTTAAATTTCGAAAAAGATTCAACAAAAACTGCCTCGGAGTAAATGGTATTGGAGTAAATAAATTCCTTTCCAGAGCAAGAGAGAGAGAATGAAACAAACTCTAATAATTGCAAATAATTTGCAAATGACATTGAAATATATACTTCCTTTAAAATTCAGAACTAATAACTCATAATTGATTGACGGAAAAAAAACGATTTTATTAAAAAAATTTTATAATTTAAGTAAATATAACAATACTAAATACACAGTATATCTTTTTTAAGACCATAAAATGTGAATATACAACAAATCAGAAAAAAAAGTTTCTAAATGGTCAAGCTGGATTTTTAGTGCTTAAATAATTCAATGTGAATTTATGTACTACATATCTAATCCAAAAATATAATAAATCTGAAAATAATTTTGTTACACAATACAATCAAAATAATTATAGAAAACTCAAGTATGATGAGCAATACTGCAAAAAATTTAGATATTCTAACAATCAGCTTGACTGTTCTAAAAATTTTGTTAATAGTTTAACAAATTTATTTTCAGATCTATAACTAGCTAAAGTTTTATACTTTAACAAAACTGTTCTTATATGTGTTTACTTTAAAATAAGAATTCAGTAATCAATTCTTAAATATTTGTATCGGAAATAGTTGACTAATTTATTATCTGCAATAAATATTGTTTAATATTTGATAATTGAATATTTATCAAATAGATATAATACCGACCATCTATTATTGTTCTTCTAGAGAACCTTTATTGAGATTCAAACTGATATCCCGGTAGTATCATGAACATTAAATAACTCTTCGTGGTACCTCAGATTCAATAATAGATATTAGACGGCAATTGTTATCTCGGCTTATCGGTAACCGATAAGCGACATCATCTATCATAAAGTTGTGTATGCGTACTTCAGCATCACGCGAACGAGCCGCGGGGAGCCGAACGGGAGAGAAAGAATTCTCGGATGAGACGATATTTCTTCTGTTTCCCATTAATAGTACGAACGGCGATAGGTACGTAATTGGTGCTTATATCAACTCGAGAAAATAAATTAATTAGGACGCAGGGAAAACTATGACACTTGTTTTGCCTAGCGTGGCGTGGTGCGTGATAAGGAACGCCATACCGAGAACAACAACATTACAAAATCTTAATTACGAAATACTTGCGTAACGCAGCGATGCGCGAACGGTATAATTAACTAAATTATATGTACAGGGATAATTATCAATATTGCAAACGGAATGCGCAACCACAATCTCTCGATTATAATCTCTTAATTGAGTTTCATTTGATTTTGTCAGTTGAACGGTATATTTACATATTTTCATTTGCTACATAATGACATAAATAAAAAATTTTTTAGTTATTTGCAAAAAAAAACAGAAAAAAAAGAATAAACTTTAAAAGAGTACACTTTCATTCCTCTGTAAGCAGTTGTTATATCAAAATTACATTTCGTAATCAATATTACAAAATTTTAATAATTCAAAATATTGAAATTTATTTTTTCTGACAAACTTTGTTTTCCAAAACTGAGTTGTGCCGCTATTTATGTAACAAATAAGCGATATGAAAATATTGAATAGCCAATAATATTAGAAAAATCACCTATCAAACAAAAGATTAGGATTCAATTTCCGAATTTACTACCCCGCACAAATAATTTTAATGAACCTTCTATAATAAGCTGTTACCTAAGTTTAAATTAAGAGCCGTAAGAAATTGACCAATCAAAGTCGATTATTCTTCTCACATTCGATTGTGACTAGTCAAATTCTTACAACTTAACTATAAAACCTAAAGCTTAAATAACAGCTTAATGTAGAATACGTATAAGAATATTAAATATAGAATATCATAACAGTGCGAAACTATTCCACTGAGAAAAACAAAGTTTACAAAATATGACCTTAACCTTAAAATAATTAATTAGAGATACACAAATACTGTGTCGTATTTTGCAATACAGAAGCTGCCAAACAACAGCAATAAATAATTTTAAAAATAAGCTCAGATTTCTAAAATAGGAGAAAGGCTTACAATTCCTTCCCATAAAAATTGTGATAAAACCAATTTGAAAGTTTCGATTTGTGCCAAAGCATTGTTGATGATATAATTGTTGTTGATTGAAATTGATGACTTTTCAAACTAATTATAGCGCATAATCAGGCATAATTCGATAACATTCGAAAAAAATATGTGTTTTATTGTCCTTTGACATTGTTGAATTGACATGAGGTCTGTTTTTTATTTCTGTTCTAGAATGCATTAGAACTTCCTTTTCGCTTTTGCAAAAAATATCAAACATATATCTATTCCATTTTAACTTCCAAAAATATGTGCTAGTTCAATTACAGAAAACAAACCTAATATGAAACTTTCAGAATGGTCTCCGAGATAAATAGCCTTTTCTTATAAATATTATTATACACATTCTGTTTACGCGTCGATCTCGCATGATTTGTGATAAGTAATGTGAATGATAGTTTATCTATCTTGAACGGCTTTCACGTAGATAAATTACTACGCTATAAACTTGATGTGAATATAATTATGCCCATAGAGTCTCTCTCATTGTCGAAACCTTCAAACACAAATTTAAAATATGTGTCTAACGTGATAAAACATAATCAGTAAACCAAGGTCAAGTGAGTTTTCTAAATCATTTGGCTTTTGAATGATCTTATCTTCCAAATATAAACATTTATCAGCATTCTTTTTTATATTAAACTTTTTTAAATTAATTATAATAAATATTTTCATTCGAATAACATTTGGCTTCTGCTAACGTCAACGCATATAAATTCTAGTTACATGTGAATCATTCGTAGAGTAAATTTAATTAAACATATCGCTTTCTTAAAAAATGACACAATTCAAAAACATAAATTTCTCAGAAAAGGAGAAACATTATTTTCCAACTTTAGACAGAACATTATTGGCGAATCATATAATATCGGTGAAAAGAATATATTCTTAACATGTCACTTTTGTAATTTCCATCCCACAACCCTTAAAAAACCATTCTTTTAAGTTGCGACATTTTTAACGATTTTTTACGAAGTTAAGTTAATTCTTTTGACGAATATTTACATGACTCATTTTCATGATACAATGTGAATAATGTAATATAATCCGAATATCACATTTTTTTTAATTGTGTCATTGAAGTAAGTAGAATAAGTCACATCTTTCCGTAGTATTTTTAAATTGCATAAATTTATCGTATAATATCTGTTAAATTTCAGGTATTAAAGGTTGTTAAAGGCCACTGTAGAAAAAAAAACAAATTACTGAATTATTTCTTGACTGCACATATACAGCCTTGGTCAAAAGTATTAGGCACTTATAGTTTTTTGTTCATCTGGAATTTTTTCACTTGCATTATCTACTGGTATTACAGGTAATACCAGGCACTGGTATATTACACATAAGTTTAAAGAATCCTTGAAACAAAAGCCAATGCCATAAATTAATTTTTGCCCTGAAACTTAAATAATTAATAAAGTGCCATATTTTTGGCCAAAGCTTTACAATAGCAATTTTTATATTAAAGAGAAAGTATAAAACATACCTCCAGGAAATCTGTGTGGAAAAATTCTACCATGCCTTGAGAGTAACCAAGGATATAAGGGGTAGCTGTCTCTAGGCGCTTGATGAGGGTGAGGGGGCGGATGTGGCCCACCGGGAGTCCCGCCGTGTGGATAAGGCCCATGTGGCGGTCCATGGGGTGTCGCGCCGTGATGCGCTTGAAGCGCCACCGCGATATTCGCCGCCTGAAAGTGCTGGGCCGCAGCCAAATTGGCAGCTAAAGCCAATTGCTGCGTGTGGTATTCATTCTGGCCAGTCTGCGGTCCCGCAGGACTGTGGCTGGCGGGTAGTCCATATAAAGACTTGAGCTGTTCCGCGGCCATAACCGCGGCCGTCGCGGCGCTAGGTGGTGGCGCGAGGTAGTTCGGACTGGGCCTGACCACCCCTGGGGGTGGTTGGGGATGCGACCCGACCGGTGAATCCCCGTGTGGTATCCTGTGCGGCGGGCTAGGACTGTTGTTGGGCGTGGAGCCGCCGCTGTGGCTGTGAACAGTTGTTCGACCAAAGTCTAGATGTGTTGCTGACAGATTGTGATGATGCGGAATACCGTGATGATTGGTACTATGAAGATGAAGATGACCCCCGCCGCCGCCGCTACCAACACCGGTGGCGTGTGACGGTGTCCGTCGTGAGTTCGGGTATGATTCTACAGAGGAACTTCTAGAAACGGGTCGATCGGAGCCTTCGGAATGAGCACCGGGTGATCTCGTGGCGACCCGGCGCGATCGCGGCGAGGACGAGCCCTCGACTATCTCCATTGGACTGCCATCGATTTCGACTCGCTCCAGACGATCCAGACGATCCGCTTCGCGGCCTCCTTGCCCGCCGCCGACGATCGAGTCGATGCTAAAGCCGATTTTCGGCTTAGATGGCACCGGGACGATTGGCGTCGGCGCGAGCGGCATCATCGTACGATTATCGTACGCTTCCCAGGTGGACAACCCACTTTGACAGGACCAACGGATCTGTGAATGCTGAATCGTCGGGATTAAGTTCGCCGCAGCATCGCGGCTGCCTCCAAGCCGCCTTCCTCGAATCAATCAAACGATCTGCAATAACAAAGAACTTCTGGACTTTTGATAAACACTGTTAAATTATCACTGGAACATTCCGGTCCCCACCAGAAGATTTCACTTCTTCAAAGTCTATATCTCTTCACACAGTTCCTAAAATATCTTCGATCTCTCAATTGTTTCTTTCTTAGAATTAAGTTTTTTATTATTTACATCAATTTTTTCTCAATCTGCAAATGATCATCGATGTCCGTTATTCCGTTAAATCGACACCAGTTGTCTCGGCAGTCACTCAGCGACGGACAATCAAGTCCCAGCCTCTTGTTCACGCATCACTAACATATGACAGATACATACTCGTCGTCTCGCCGGTGTCGCCAAATATCGACACGAACCCACCAACGTAACTCAACTGATGTAATCCCGTCGTAATCACGAACGTCGTCGCACTGGCTGGAGTCTCACGACACTCACTCGTATGTCACGTTCGACACTCTCCATCGACCTGCTCGCGACACGGACTGGAATCTCGACGAGAAACGGGGAGAGGAAGGACGCCTTGAATACAACTTAAAAGCGGGCACACGTCGCGCTGCGTCCTGTGAAATTCAGCTCTCGGTTACGAGAGCTAATACCGAGCGCTAGCTCTGACGGATGTTCCTGGCACGAGCGCTTGCTAGTGTTTGAGCAAATTACAGGCTAAACGAGGCGCTTGCCCCACCGTAGTGGGGGACCATGGTCCGGTAGAGCAACCCAACCAGCCGACACCCCACTAGTACTTCCACCGCCAGAGCGGTTCCACCGTCTACGGCGTCAACATCAAGTGGAGCTCCAAGTGGGGGTTCGAAAAGGGCGTTGCTCGATATTACGAAGGCGTATACTCGCGTCTGATTGGCGAATTTGCCGCGACACGGAGAACAGAGTTGGATGTGAATACGACCGTGGCTACCAGAGTTCCAGCAAGGTACGTAGAAGCTGCAGTGGGGCGACGCATTAGTCCGCGATGGGCGTTAAACCAACGTTTTTGTCGTGCGATGAAAATGAGTCGTTTAATTAATACGTCTGGCTCTCGCTCTCGCTTCCACCCATGTTTCTCCGTTTCTCTCCTACCGCCCCCGTCCCGCCCCCTTCCCCATTCTCCACCTCGTCCATTCCACCCCGCAGGAGAAACGAGGAGAGGAACTGTTCGTTCGTTTGTGGATTGTACGGCTTCGCTTACTTCTTCGGCTTTCCTTTCTAGTCTATTCTAGAGAGTAATAAAATCCTGCCGGAGACACGGGTTTCGAATAAAAAGGTGTGAAAAGGTCAAAACAGTTTGTAACAATGCTCAGAAAATCACGTTGAAACAGAGTATCTTTTTCTTTATATAATTACCGTCTTTATATTCTTTGTATGACGCAGTCTTTTCAATGAAAGATATTTTATATGAAAATAAAGATTTAAACCGAGAAATAATTTTGTACTATTGTGAAATAATTTTGTACCATTATAATAATTATACTGTATACAAAGTGATCTTAAATGAAAAATAATGGAATAGAGTCAATATAGTTGATTGCAAATTTAATGATGGATTCTAATATTATAGTAGATTATACTCGTACTTGGGCATTTCTATTCATAAGACAAGTGAAGATGAGTTTAACTATAAAACTATGATTTTTTCTTTTCGTTGTCGACACGAAAGGACTGTAGAAAAAGAATTAATAATAAAAAATATAAATGAAGAATAAAAATGGACAAAATATCAGAAAAATAAAAGTCCGTATTAACACATCATTTTTATCGATAAATGCATACATTTAACGATATAATTTACATTACTTTAAAATCCGAAGCGCCACTACGATCTGAGTATTGAGATGTTGAACTAATATATATATTTTCAAACAAATGAATTAATTTCAGAAATGATAATTACGTGCCGATATGGTTGTCGACATTAAACGCAATTGATCTGAAATATTAATAATCCCCCCAAATTTTCCAAATTAATCTTAAAAAACTGTAATAAACTTATTGCGAAAAATATATAATATACGATATAATTTACGTTATTATATAATTTATATACTATAGAATCTCATAAATAAATGCGCTCATTTATCAATAAAATCGAGATGTAAATATATCAAAAATTGAGACGTACTTAACATAAGTCTAAGCTCAGATATTTATACATAAAGTATTCTCGTATTTTCTGCATATTTTCCATGATTAAAAAACGGAAAAGATGGGTATGTTTTAAAGCAATGGAAAAATCAGAATAATCTCAAACATTAAGAAAAAAAAAGAATAATAAAAAAAGAAAATCAATTTAAAATCACATAGAAAAATCACATGTTGTGTATTAAAATCACATGTTTTTCTCTAATTCAATGACAAATGTTATTTGTTACAGCTGATTTAGAACTTATTGATCGACTATCTTATACAATAATACCTAATACCCTACATACGTCTCTTAAGTTTTTTAAAACATTTCACTACAATGTCAAATTCCAGCAATTATCATGGTACTGTTAATTTTTCATGCTTTATTAAGAGATTCTTAAGATATTTGGAGAATATATAGAGTCGTCCTCTATCGATTTTCAAAAATACTAAATACTGTAGAGATCTTGAGTATACCATTTCTCGCATGATGCATCATTTATCCTTGTTGTTCACCAAATGTTAAACAAGGACAAATGATGCATTATGCACATCATTTGTAAAATTTATGAAACGCATCCTTTGGAGAGTTTGTGAAAGTTATCTTGGCTGGCTTATCCAAGTTGGCTTAGAAATATAATAAATATATATAATGATACAAGAATAATAGATGACACATGTCCATCTATTTTTCTTTCTTTTGTAAAATTATTGTTTAATACAATGCTAGGATTTACATTTTGGCCGATTTTCAGCTTGGTTCCTGCCTCTTACTTCATCAATCCGCACGGAAACCAATTGAAAATTGGTCGAAATTGTGCAAGTAAATCCTAGCACTGATTTAGTATAATAAAAATAATAATAATGAGAAAACATAAAAAATAATTAAAAGGATAATATATCTAGGAGTATATATATATATATATATTCCTAGATATATTATCCTTTTAATTATTTATATATATATATATATATATATATAAATTTTAAATAATATGTATACATTTGTGATCATTTCGATGCGTACTTAAACAATTCTTCAATCGCACGATAAATTCAAACAAATTAGTCGCAATGATTGATCAAATTAAAAGTTCGAATGTCACTTTTCTACCACACATATAATATATGTATAATTTTTTATTTACATCTTTGACTCAATCTCTTTAATAAAATCATAATGTATATGCTTACCTGTTTATTTTGAATCCTTTAATATCAATTTTTTCCACTTACCAATTTTCACTTAATACTTTGTTACTGTGCAGTACTTATTCACTGCATAGTACTAGAGACCCAGTGCAGTGATACTGCGTAGGATCGTAAACACTATTTTATTTTAAAACCAAAGATTATCCAGACTCTCCTTTAAAGTCTCTACTAAATAGAACATTAGGCACCTTTTCTAAAAGCGAATGAATTTAAGTCGACAAAGCGGCTATTAACCTGATTGGTTGGATCCACAGATAAGAGAACCAATCATGCTAATTCATTACGCAAGCATAGTCGCTTTATCGGCTTAAACTCGCCTAATAACTTCAGTGCTACTTTTATATAATTGATAAAATTATCAGCAAATATTTATTGTTTTTCAGTAACAATATACTGATTCACTTTTAGAGATTATGATATTTATAGATTGAATATGCAAAAAAATCATAATCTCTAAAAGTAAATCAGTGCATTATTACTGATAAACATTCACTGATGATTACATCAGTTATGAGTGTAGCGAAATCACTAATAATAAATACACTGATTCACTTTTAGAGAGCCGGTTACAAATGACTATTATGTTAACAAATTAATGTGTATCAAATTAGAGAAATCTTTTGTAAAGTTTTTAAAGTCCATCAATTTCTGCACGCATAAACTGTTCTCTAAAATTAATCGAAAAAAATTAATTAACCGCTCATAAAACGGAATACTTATCATATAACGGAAATTAAATACTTATCAAATGAAAAGTCAATCGTACTATTAAAAGTGGAACATATGCAAATTCGCGCGATTCAAAAACCTTTCGAACCTCGATATTACTCATCTAGCTTTTCTGTGATATTACGATTACGGGAAGTCTAACAGTAACATCCGACATATAATTTGATCGACGTTAATTGCACAATTAAGATGTCAGCCGATGGCGCGAAATGACACTCCTGTCAGAATGTTGAAAGCGCTCGTAATCGCGGAGCCGTGAAAATCTACTGTCAACCGAGCGAATATTTCATAATTGACGTTCATCTTCGGACGACATTTACAATCATCGGTTGTAATCAAGCCACGTTGATCTCAAAACCGTATTGAAAATTATAACGGATGACGATACGCTCGTTACAATTACATTGTATTCATACAGGATATACTCTATTCTACAATACGGCAATTTCTTTTTATATAAACGTTTAATGAATCACATTTATGTAATTATATCATCATGCTAAATGATGTTTGATAAGCTGTAAGATACCAGTTTTATTTTTTATTTAAATATATGTAAGGTCTTCAAGCTTCATTAAATCTTCTTCAGAAAGAAATTTCAATTAGAAATTTAAAAGAGGTATTTAAATCAACAAGAATAGCAAGATTACGTTTTATAGTTGGTTTATTTTAAACGTAACGATTTGCTAGTGCTAGAGATATAGCTGTAAAACATTCGATATTGTTATTAAATTATGTGTATGGCATAGTACGTGCAAATTGCGTTTGCTGGTGAATTGATATCGACTCGATATGTTATAAAAAGAAATATTCCGTCACATGACGGGGGAGCGAGCCTATCAGCGAAGATAAATTCTGTGCTAAATCGTTACGTCTAATCAGAGTTAGAACGAATCAATCGACGTATCAAAGGACGACAGATCGGAGACGCTCGGCAAACGTCATATCGCGTGAGATTGGAGGCATTCAATCACGAGACCCTCATCTCGTCAGGAATAATCGATTAACTTTTAATGTTACATATGTTCGGATGATATCGAGCAGCATTTACAGCACGTAGAAATGTAAGCGTTTCGAGATTGGCGATTTGCATCATTATACTTTCAATCAATATTAATTTCACTCGATCAATATTAGTTTAGTGGGGTATTATTGTGTGCCTTAAGCGAAATGACATTCGTGTTAGTGTCTATTCACAATGCCACTTGAGACAGAAAGAGAGAACAAATTCTTTATTAATTATTCTTACTAATAATTTATTATTTAATAATTATGAATTCTTACTTAATCAATTAATCTCATATAACAATCAATCTTCTAACAATCGACCAATTTTCTACTGATTTAAATCTGTAAAAGTCATCTCTTTCATACGACTCGAATTTCAAGTCACAATTACTACAGAAAAGTACAATGGGTTTAAATATCGACTCTCACGAAGAATACGTTACGATCGTAATTCAAGTCGAGAGGGGAAGACATTTCTAATAAATATCCTGTCCATTATACAACGTGAACCACCGTC